>NW_004524600.1:16994205-17013235 GCF_000260255.1 Octodon degus
GCTCGGGACGCGGCCACCCGAGGCCACCCCGGGCCGCAGGGCGGAGCCGCGCCGTGACCCCGCCGCCACCGCAGCCTCCGGGGCGAGCCGGGAAGACGCGCGCTTCCTGGGGCCGGAGGAAGCACTTTCCCTGCGCAAATTTCTCAGCTGAATGTTGAACGTAATCCTCCCCAGCGCGACCGTTCCCATCGGGATTATTTTTAAATCATCAAAAGTGAACAGCGTGCAAAAGCACTGTTGTGGCCATGGTTTTCCCCTCTCCAATTGTGGATTCCTTAACTGTCAAATGGAAGAGGAAAAGGCGCATTTCTGTACTGCGTAGGTCCAATCAGGTCAAAGAAAGGTCTCTCTCTCTCTCTCTCTCTCTCTCTCTCTCTCTCTCTCTCTCACACACACACACACACACACACACACACACACACACACACGAAAAGGCCCATAGATGACGAAAAGCATATTCTGCATGTTTTCGTTATTAAAACACTTCTTTTATTAGGACACGAAGGTATCACTTCCACACCAATGAAAAAAGGACTGTCTCCTAAAAGTCACTCTCATTTATCTTTTTTAATAACAAAATGTTCGATCAAAATGTTTTAAAACAGAAACCATTCATATTTTAAATGATTTTTTTTACATTTCCTTGATCCTAAATTTGCAGCTTTCCATTTAGTTTCAAACCATAAATGAGGTTACAGCCATGTATAATTCAACAGAATCGGTGACTCTCAGTAAATAGCAGTTAAAAAAAAAAATTACAGACCATAAGATGTTCTATAATTATTATGAAATAAAAAGCTGAAACAGCTCAGTTTCAGTTTGTTAAGGAGCTAGATTGTTTGCTAAGGAGCTCGATTACAAGATAAATAGAGTCTGTCCTCATGGTGAGCCAACATCAGAGATGCCATGTTCCGAGGTCCCTAACACTTGAGCTAAGCAATGGTTCACCGCCAAAGATGAATTAAAATGTGTATGGGTTTATGTAAGGTAAACTGGAAACTCTGGGCGAGCACTACGTGCCAATGTAGCTTCTTGGGTTTTCACAGTGTGTCAGTCTGGCGCAAGATTTTGGTGGTGTGGTTTGGGACTGGATGTGAGAATTCGCCGTATCTCTTACTCAGTTTGCTGCGAGCTTAAAACTGTACCCCTCATAAGCTGTTTTTTACAAACATGTTCAGGCTTTTGTAAATATAGTGATACTTAAAACAGTTCATTTCATTGTAACCTACAAATTCACAAGTAAATGAACACAGAAATCAACATTTTAGTGGCTTTGTGAAGTTTAGGTCTGCTCTTCCCTGAAGAAGTTTCATTTCTAAAAGGTTACTGAAATGTACGTAAAAGGGACCTAAAAGACTTCATGCTTTGGGGGCCTGGCCCTAGCTCAGTTCTTTAAGTGGCTGCTTCCACAAAGCTGTCAGCCTCAGGTTGCTGTAGTTCAATCTCCACAACTCAAGCCAGCCAAACCTGCCCTGAAGGCATTGGAGCAAAAAAAAAAAAAAAAAAAAAAAAAAAAAAAAGACTTCACGCTTTAATTGGTCAAGCAATGGCTGTGACTCGGCTGACACTTACAAACGATCTACAAACTGCAGTACAGGGTTTCAGGGTAAATCATGAGGGGATTTGACTGACCTTGGCAGTTACAAAAGTTACATTTCTTGATATATAGGTCTTGCTATATATGGTTATCTTGGTCTTAACCATCCAGCAGAAAAGTATAAATACAAGGTATAAAAAGTAAAGCCATATTAATATGCTGAGCTGTAAAAGGCTCAAGTCAACAACTTCTGACATTGCCAGTCCTACGGATAATCCACTAGTATTACGGACTACTGGACTATATTTATTATTTTGATGAATTCATATACCCACAATATTTAAATGGCAATGGAATAGCCATCTCTGACAAAACTAAATAAAAAAGGGGATACAAATGAAGGACCATTTTGTTTCTGTATATACAAAATAGGATAGATATACATCTACTTTCTTTTAATTCAATGAGAAGAAAGACTTGTACTAATAGTGTTTGGACAGGATATCATGTCTGCATCTTGTACTATGAATAACCACTATGAAAACAACAATATGCAATGTATTAATTATTGTAACTGTCCTACTGACCTGTTTTGAAACTGTCTCATTGCTATTTGTTTTTCAATAAAATTATTTTTTAAAAAAGACTTCATGCTTTAATAAATACTAAGTGTCCTATTTTTTTCACTTAATGAAGGCAATCTTTGGCCACATGGTTCATCACCTAAAGTGACCCAGTCTCCCAGTACTTAATCTCTTATCTTATTTCCTAAACATCTGACTTAATCATGTATCTTATCATCTAATATTTTATATTTACATAGTAAAGTTTACCATTTACTTCATATATGTCTCAATCCTCTGTTAGTAAGAAATAAGCTCAGCGAAATGAAAGCTCCACTCCGTTTAGGACAACCAGCAGCGTTGCAAACTCCTCAGCTGAGCTCCTTCTAGTCTTGCTGAAAAGGAATCCGAAATCCTAGCCATTCCCTAACTGCTTGCTCCAAACTAAAACCACTCCTTTACTTTTGTATCAACACCTAGGGCCTGCACACGCTTTCTGAAAAGGACCTAAGAAATAATCCGTCCAACTTCCGGACTTCCTTGCGTGGGTGGAGCCACTTTGCAATGACTCTGAGCTTTCCAACAATGTCAGAGGAATTTTTACTGTAAAAGCGACTCCTCTGTGTCCCGTGCTAGGAGGAACTGTGGCGGGCTGTCTGCCTCCTGAATCAATTTTTTCAGCATCTTTAGTGTCCCTCCTCCAATATTACCCACATTTATTTATTTGTTTGTTTGTTGTATTTCAGGAAAGGGTGTACAGGGTCTGACTACATAGATTGGGCTCGTAGTGATCCTCCTGCTTCCAGCTTCCCAAGTGTTGGGATTACGGCATGTACCACCACGCCCAATCTCAAATGCCTTCTCAGAGCGCCCCAGGAACAGGGCCAGCACAGCAGGCCCTGGGATGGAACTCCCAGCTCCTGTATCTGCCTAAGCAGGCACTTTAGTCCACTGAGCTATTTGGCCAGCCCTTATTACTCACTTTTAGCCACTAAGTCCATACAGTGACTCTTGCGTTTTTCGTTAGAGCACCACTTCACTCCTTCCCATCATGTGTCAGTGGTCTATGGTTACTATGCCACAAACTACAACTGAATGCATAAGTACTGTGCAAGCTCAGTGAAGACCGGGTTCCAAGTTCATGCTGTCTAGTTTAGATTTAATTGCCAGGACAAAAGGGATGGCTAAAACCTATTCTATGTTCTAATTCTAATTACAGGCTAAATGAAATACCATCATAAATTTAGCACAGACTAAAGCTATAAAGACCAGTATCGGGGAACAACCCGCTCAGGCCCACTTCCTGTCCCTCTCTCGGACAGGAGCTTTCTTTCCCCCAATAAATATATTCTGCTCATAAAAAATGACCAATATGATAGCAATAAAATAAATGCATCTGTGAATAAATGCAAAATTAAAAATATAAACCAGTATACTAAACTGAGTTTTTTGAGTTCCTGGTACAATTTCCAAATGCATCTCTTTTACATTATGGAAACAAACAAAAAGAATGTTCTGTAGGGTAACATTTTACACTTTCACTTCAGAAATTAGAAGGAAAAAATCTTAAGATGCTCCCATTTTGCAGTTTAAAGTATGCTATGAGAGTACAACTCTAACCTCATAATATATTATCATTTTATCCAATGAAAGAAATTCAGACTTGAGGTAACACAAGTTAAACTTGTGATTCATTTAACACGGGATTGGTTTCATTTCAGTGTGTAGCTAGAATACAAGAGTAACAACAAATTGTTACCAAGACACACAGATCTCCGTGTGTCTGAGATCTCAGCTGCCAAAACCTACTGGTGGTTTGAGGATTGTTTGTCTCTCCTCTAAAGAATGACAAGATGAGATTTCCTTACAATCTTAGGCTCCGGAGAAAGTCATTATGTACTGAAGATGGTAACAGGTCTATGCAGTCCTCCAGCATCTAAAAAAAAAAATGCACCTCCTTTCTCAACCTCCATCTATACTTTACATTTAAGAATAGGTCCTCAGGAAAAGTTAAATGATAGTAAGTTCTCAGCTGTCCTGTAATCACACGTTACTGAATCACCACAGTCTTTGCATGCATATAAGCAAAACTGAAAATTAATGAAGTGTATCATTTCTTTTATTAAAACAGCATTTTCTCTCCCCTACTCTCTTACAAAGTCCTGTGTACTTCTCCAAAAGCAAAAGCTAACTCTAAAGCATAACGATTTCCATAATGATTAAGCAAGCCCCAACACCACTGAGGAAATGGTAACTTCTGTTTTAATACCTCACAGTCATTTGTGCCCAAAACGTCACTTCTGTTTAGAGACCCGCCTGTTCTATAACACATGTGCCTGCTTAAAGATCGGCCTTCCTTCTAATTCATTAGTAGGCTAGTAAGCAATCTCTGTGAACAAAGTAAAAGTTTTCTCACAGATATTAAAAGTAACATCAGGGCTGGGGAAATAGCTCAGTGGCATAAGCACCTGCCTGGCAAGTTTAAGGTCATGAGTTTGATCCCCAGTACCAAAAATAAAAAAAGCAACCTGGCAATCAAGCAAAAAAAAAAAAAGTAACATCAATCTTAAGAATAATTTTCAAAGTTGTTGATAAGATGGAAGGAAACTCAGTGTACTATACAATACCATGCAGATATAACATACATGCATGAAAATACTTCGCAATATTCTATTGCCCCATTCTTAATAGTAAATTATATAATGAAGAAAATGTTGATTTACATTAAAATGGCAATCATTTGAGCTGTGTCTGGTAGTAGTATGGCATGTCATTGACATGTTCAAAAAGTAATAAGGAGAAAACAGCTACAACTGGCCAAGATATGAACACAATGATATGTCTCCCAGGAGTGTATTTGCTTTACGTTTAAGGAAAAAGTCCTCATCTTTGAGATTGTTCAGTTTCTAGGACATAGTATGTAACACAGTAATATGCCAGGCAGAGGTGGAGATGCTCACCTGCGACTCCAACCACCCGTGGGGCTGAGGAAAGAGCAGGAGCCCAAGTTCAAGAGCATCCGGGCGACTCTGTGAGACCCTATCTCAAATAAAATTTTAAATTGTGTGCCCAGCTTGTGTGCTCTGGGTTCAATCCCCAGCACTGCAAACAATGGTAACAGGTCTGCCTGCTTACTAGTCTACTAATGTATTAGAAGGAAGGCCGATCTTTACACAGGCACATATGTTACAGAACAGTTGGGTCTCTAAACAAGTGACGTTTTGCACCAAGGCAAAGCCCACAAGGCCTGTGTGCTGTGCTACTTATGCCAGCAACTGAATTTTCTGCTTTGACATTTCTATGTACAAGTCTTTTACCTGTTTCCTTCATTTAATTCTTTGTAAAACCACAGTACTGCCAAATTCAGGGATCAAACTCTTCCTGTGGTACCAGATAGCTGCCATTGCCTATCGTTTCATAAAGTAAAAAATACACAACCTAGTAAACAAGTGCTTAGACAAAATTTTCTTTCTTTTCTCCACCAACATTCACTTAATATGCGTTTTATGCTACCCTCAAATCAGACACTTCCCTAAAAACACTCCTGACACTTTCCTGTAGCGGTGTGTTAGTACACTTTGCCTGTCAAAATCAAGGCCTACCTAAGCCACCCTCTTCTGCCAAAACAACCTCTCCTCAGTCCTCAGCTGGGGAGTAACTGTACATCTTTTTATGCCTGGAATATGCCTCTCAGTCGGTTCCTTACCTTTTAGAAACAGCTTCTTTCCCATAACTCTTTTCCTCAATACAGGAAATCATAATGGTTTTGATGAGAATAATGTAATATTCTTATTTATCTTTTGTATTCCACTTGTATTGATATTACATTTTATGTTCTCATATATTTTCCACATAGCAGAATTTCAGTAATCACAAGGGTAAGATCTAGCTGCGTTAGGACACGACACACGCCAGCTCTGCTGTAGTTTCTACCTCCAAGGCCTCAGAAGCACACACAGACCTTTTCCCTAAGCCATTTCTAAACCAGCTGGTAAGAAGCTGTCTTCTGAGGAGCAACTGCAGGGAAACAACTTATTTCTGAGGATTCAAAAATCAAACTTCCTGTGGTAAATGTCTGACATGAAGAACCTGATCCCTGAAGAATTACTGAATACGGTATCCTGGAGATCTACAGGAAGCAAGTAGGCATACTGGGGGACAAGGCAAGATGCATGTGATTGCTGTCTCCAAATAATGTGCTTGTGGTGCCAATCAGCGAGTGACTTGTGCGGGACGGCTGGGGAGAGCTAACTGACTGAGAAGCGCACAAGCCCAAGCAGAACAGGCCTTCCTGACAGCAAGGTGCTCAGGTAGAGTGAACACTAGCGAAGCCGGGTGATGTGTCCTGAGTGATCCCTCCCAGGCTTGGGAATTAGCTGAGGTCTCCACTGGCCTTCTCTAATTCTAGAATTCTGAAAAAGACTTCACAGTACCCAAGTGTCCTGTCACCAGCTGACAAATCGAAGTCCATGCCTCCGATCCTACACCCAAGCATGATTTTAATTAGATGCTGTAAGAGATGCCCTAAATAAGCCATCTCTGCAGTACTACAAACTGTATCCCTGAGAGAGGTAGAAGAAAAACGTCTCAAGAAATGCTCAAAACCAAGATCAGACCCACCTGGTAAAGAACCAGGGAAGACCCTGAACAAAGCAGCAGGCTATTTGCATATTGCAGGCGGCCTTCTGGATCCCGTTTTCTCATCTCTCCTCCATTCCATGCCTCAGTTTTAGATATATTTAATTGTCAAATATAAATAAGAACAGTGGCGTCCCCTACACAATTGTGTGGCATATTATAAAAAATTCATAAGAAATTTAAACCAATACCAGTTGGCTCAAAAATGACCACAAACAATAGGCTGAGACATTGTTTACTTTTATGGTTGTAAAAATAGTTTACATAATCATAGCAGGCTTAAAAGCCACTGAAATTTTGTTACTAATTTCAAAATGTCTTCTGCTTGCTTCACACTGTTCCCATCCCATATCACCCACAAAAATATAAGAAAAGGGCCAGCCAGATAGCTCAGCAGACTAAAGCACCTGATTGGGCAGATGCAGGGACCAAGGTTGGATCCCCAGCATGCCGGCCCCACTCCCAGGGCGTGCTGAGAAGGCGACTGATACTGACTGACACACACCTGGAATGCCAGCATTTGAAAGGCTGATAACAGGAGGATCGCTAGGAGTCTGATCTGTGTAGTGAGACCCTGTAGACCTTGTAGTGATCAGAGCAGTTTGTTCCCTCTATAAATTCATAGGATTATTTGCTAGAATGAGGGTTTTTCCAGACCAGTTATTAATATCTATCATGGCCATTTTCAGACACTGTTAGATTTAACATTAACAAATTCTCACCAAACATAGCCAAAAATCAACTGATGAGTAAACAAATTTGGAGTTTGTCCACTAGAAAATCCAATCTGCATACTTGGCATCCAATTATTTTCAGATACTGTCAGGTGATTTATTCTAAAAGGTCACTTAGAATATTCTCAGCCACTTGGCCCATTTTAAAGGCTACACTTGATTAAATGTGGGCAGTGGGTTCTTCACAAACATGACTGAGATCATCTGAACAACGAAACATACTACACGCTCAATGTGTTTTAGATTGTTTTCCTTTTAGATTGGTTGTGATTGATTATGGGTGTAACATGTAACTATCATGATATTTTATTACAAATATGTTTTAATGACCTACACAGAATATAAACCCACCAGGGACTATTATAACAAGCTGTGGATTTGCTGACCATGATCTTTCTGAACAGAACTGCATATGCCTACAATAAACTACATCAATAGTAACCTAATAACTCCTGTCACAAATTCATTGCTGTGTGTCAAATATTTTTCAACAACTGAATTATTCTCAAAATTTAATGTTGTTTCACACACTAAAAATAACCCCTCCTGTTCGCTTATGTTACCCTGATCTGTTCCCAGGAGGGAAGGCAGTGCTATGAGCAATGGTTCCCTCTATCAGATGAAGAGACAAAGAAACATAACAGAGGTGCAGTCACTTGGCCTGAGTCATTGTGAAAATCAATAATGAGGCAAGCAATAAAGAGTGGCATCAGGCCTTAAAGTTGTCCATGCTGGTGGCCTCCCTAGTCCTTTATGAGCACATCCTCACCAAATCAGAACAGACATCTGAATTCTACATTTTATCCCAACAGCTTGTATTTCTCATAATATGAACACTAGTATATAACCAATGACAAGAAAACAAATTGAGAGATTATATAACTCTAGATTTTTCCCTTGTGAGGAGGATCAAAATTACTCCACATGTAGACATAAGGAAAAAATAGTTTGGTCATTGTTCCATGGATAATTAAAAGCCAAATTCTGCTGGGACCTATCCACAAATTGGACCAGCCATCATGACTGACCTGCAGGACACTGGCAGGTAGCAAGGACAGAAGATTTCACCGCCAGCTTTGTTTTTTGTGGCGGAACTGGGGATTGAACTTAGGCCCTTGCGCTTGCCAGGGAGGCGCTTATTCCACTAAGCCATCTACCCAGCCCTTCACGCCAGCTTTGTGGAACGAGACACAACTTCACTCCCAGCCTTTCCTCCATTTTTTTTTTTGCTTGCATGGGGCAAGAGGAACTGGAATAAGGGATATACTCCCTCTTCTATCCCAAAATTATCCAAGTAGGCCCACCAAGACTAGCTTTTCCCCCTACCGCACCTCCATGAGCAACAGCCACCTTCACACAACTTTCCTTCTCCAAGTTCCGTGAACAAAACACAAAGACAACTTACTCTGTGCAAGAACCCCAGTCCAACTCTTTATGCCCCTGTCCAATCACTGGATGCCTCAGGGTGGGTCCATCTGTTTGCCTCATGAAAAGAGACCAAGTCTGGAGCCTGGAATTGCTTGTCCATAGAGTTTAAGTGGCATCTGTGACTGCTGAGTGTGTAAGAGAAACCTGTTTTCTGGAGGCTTCTTAGGAAAACGAAAATGGTAAGAGGCGCTCCCAGGTGGGCAGATGGACGGACTCTGGCTACTGAGACGCAGACTGGCCAGGATTTGCCCTGTGAGGTTTGCTTCATTTGGCTGACCCCCCACCCCATCTCACTGTGCACCTAAGCAAGCTCTTATGACAGTAAGCATCCGGCAATAGCTACTGTGCTTTGCTGCCCGCCCGACACTGCATCCAGCCCCCTTCGGGGAAAGGGCAAACCACCCAAATCTACTACAATTTCATAACAAAACCCATCAGGTTAAAACAATGAAAAATTCATTTAAAGAAGATTAAATTTATAAATCCCAAATATAACCTGTAGTGACCTTACTTTAACGAACTTATGGACAAAATGAATAAGGTTTTATAACAGAATATCATTTTAAATCCATTTTTTTTCCTTCCCCATACCAGGACAGGATTTTATAAGGACAAAGGGCCATAACGTTGATCCATACCAAACAATTTTTTTAAAACAGTGAAATAAATACATAAATATATAGACATACATATACATATATAGATATAAATATAGATATATATAAAATCCTCCCAAAAAAACTTTAGAAAAAATATAGCATGAATTTTTTCAACAGATAGTACTATCCTCATCTGGGGGACCCTAGAGGATGTCATATGTCTCAGAAAACCCACCACACTGGCGGCCGTTGGAGAAGAAGTCGAGAACGCATGCGCAGCAATCTCAGTGACCCTGCGGGCCCAAGCAGCAGTTCGCTGGACTAAGGAATGTCCGGGCACTCACGGCCACCTCCCTGAGCTCCTCTTGTAACTGTAGAGGCCAAAGGGAACGCGAATGAATCTCACGATGGCTCCATAACTTTAGCACTGAAATAGTTATACGCATTTTTCTTTCCCTTAAGTGTGTATACATTTCTTGGTGGACTCTTGAACATGCACACACGTCTCTGGACTATTTCAGTACAGATTTCGTGTATCTTGTGGAAGGGATCCCTGAAAACACTAAAATGTGGCACCGCGACTGACACCTCCAAATCGGTCTAGTAGAGTGTAAACTCCGTGAGAGCAAGCGTTGTTCTTTTAACAGCTTGTCCACTGAGGAATTGCCAGCACCTACCACCGCACCTTCCCCAGACCAGAAATCTCTGCTGACCTAGTAACAATACTTTATAAAAGCCAGAGGGCCCGCAAACGCCCTCGTGGTGGCTCTGAAGCTGGTGGAGCCAGCGCTGCTGCCTGTGGCACTTGACTCCCACCCAGCTCAAGTTGGGTAACTCTGGCTCTATGGGCTATGTTTAGAGCAAAAAACTCCAGAACTAGAGAATTTAGCTCACTTCAATGGTATAGCACACTTTCGGCTGGAAATGAAAAATACCAAGGTTTTAATTGGAGTTTCCAGTTCTTAACAGCTGAAAACCACACACATTGTGAACACTTCTTTTTTTTTTTTCAAACCATCCCTTCAAACAAGAGTTTAGTGGACCGCTGGAAAATGTTTAAGTAATATTTGACTGTCACAACAATTGGAGTTCTTTTGTGTTTTTCTTTTGGTCTAATCCTGTCTTAACCATCGCTGTCACGTATTAAACATTTACCACATTCACTGACACCTAGATGCAGAAAACATCAAAATTTCCCAATGACCCTCAAAGGGGGATTACCGTCATTCTGTAACCTCGGGAGGTTAAGTGACTTTCCTACACTACCTCCAGCTAGGAATAGAGCTGACGTCACCTTGTTGTGACTTTAAGTTCCACCTCTTACCCTCTAGGCTGAACATTTAATCCGCTGGTACACTCCCACCTACTGCTGTGGCGAACTTTATACTAATCAATAACAATGATTGGCCTTGTTTTTCTAACACTAATTTGCTTATGGTGTCCAGAACAGCTTTCAAGGAAACAGTCCCAAGTTCAAATCCTGCTCCGTGGTGACTATCACTGTCCTCACGAAAACCATCTACCTTTTCAGAATCTCAGTTTCCTTAGGTGTAAGCTGAAAGATAATACCCCATTCTCTCAGGGTGGCTGCGGGAGCTAAGTGAGGTAAGGTATTCCAGCATGCCATGCCTGTTCTGGAGGCTGGCATGTAAACCTGCCTTCCCCTCCTTCTAGCGGATTTGCTAAATTGGCACTGTTCTGATTTTTTTAAGTGTTTAGTTCATCCTGATAATACCATAATTACAGAATAAAATGACAATGCATTCTCTTTAACTACAAAGTAGAATTTATAAACTGATAGAATAGGAGTTGGAAGAGGCTTCGGCAGCCATCTGTTCCAGTGTCTTCCACTTCCAAATGAGGGCTGCAGAGCTTGGATAACTTGCTTCCAAGTTTTCCCAGAAAGTTCACTACAGAGACTGGACCACGCCACTCTGCCACATCTCTGGATCCGGTCTCACGTGGTGTTACACAGGCGTGGCCAAACATGTAATTTTCAGACAATTAAGCAGTATAAAATAACCTCAATTTAATTGCAACCAATTAACAAGCCAAATTAGCGTTTCATATGTACACTATTTAACTAGTTGTCTGGCTTCCAAAAGAAATAAAACACATTTCAAACAAATCTAGCCTTTCAGTGAACAAAACTACTTACAATTTGAATTACCTTTCCTATAATTTTCTTTACATGAAATCAGGCAGAATCTCCACTGTAAAACAAATGGTTTTTGCAACTATCTAGATGAGAACGTGTGCTCTATTTTGAGTGTCACACGCTGGTTTTTCTCTGTAAGCACATTCACGCCTGTACACAAATGCGAGTTCCCAGATCCCAGGGCAAATATAAATGCAGATGTGTCTACATTTACCTGTGGCCTACTTTGCAAAAGTCCCACCTTTCTGCCAAGCTGCGGAAAGCTAGTGAAGCTGCCACAATGCAAATAAGAGCTTCGATAACCTGCTTTCTTTTTAGAGAAAATGAAACCACCACGTAAATCTTTGCCAAACAAAGCACTGCACCTCAAACACACAACACCCTACTATCTGTCCAATATTGTCACCAGTCAGCTACAACTGGGTTGCAGTTAAAAACCATTCAATCATCACCTCTCTTCCTTATACATTTACACCTAAGAATATAAATACCCTGTAATTTCTAAACATAAACATTTTGGGGCCAGGAACAAAGCTCAGTGGAGTAAGTACTTGCCTGGCAAGTGCAAGGTCCTGAGTTCGATCCTTGTTACTACCACAATAAATAAATAAAAACATTTTTATACATAGGTGCTTGCTGACCAGCTATTGTTCTATGGATGAATATTTTCCAGAGTAAAAAGTGGTGGATTAAAATAAGAAAGGTTTTACTTAAACTTGCCATAAACATTTGCCTATATTTTACAAAATAGTTTAATCACTTTGGGAATTGTTTTGCATTTGAGGTACTTTTAAGACGTCGACTAAGGAGACCGCGGCATGCATACTGTCATGAAGTAGGGTCAATCTCCCTGGCTTCTCTTTTGGACTCCCTTGCCGCCAATACAGCCATCCCCATGGCCTCATAATCTCTCCCAAACACACACTTCATAGCAGCACTCTTAGGGGCAAACCCTAAGGGAAGAGGCCCTCCGATTGCTCAGCAGGGAGCTGAGGTCCCCCACGACCTGAAGCCCTGAACCACTGAAGGGTCCCAGACTCCTACTTGCCGAGGAAGACAGTGTCCGCAAGCCCTTCCACCCCACTTTATGGGGCCCCTTCCTTTTTTTCTCTGACAATTCCTCTCAGCTGTCAAGGCTCCCTGTCCTAAACACTTCCTCCCATGGCGACCCTCTGTTCTGTCCATCCAAAGGGAAAATGGCCTCCACTTACACTCTATTTGTACTTGAGTCTTAACAAAGTTTTGCTTACTTTAATAAGGTACATGTGTTCACTAGATAGTAACACCCATGAATTTGGGGAGCACTATGGTCCTTTCACATGCAATGTGCTCCCACTTAAAAATGACTCTTTTGTAGCATTTAAATTCCTGACATTATACAAAACATAAGACTGGGAACTGGATTTTATTTTCTCAAAACTTTGTTTCTTCTCTTTTCCTTCATAGCATGTCATGCTACACTGACTACTAATCATATGGACAGTAAAAAAATAAAATAAAATAAATTCTAACGTAAATTTCTCCAAAGGTCTTGATGTAAACCACTGTGAAGAAAAATTATGTGGCAGACTGAATGTCTCACTCTTGCATTAGTTGGTTAGCAATACATACATCGAGTTTTTGCAGGACTCCAAAGATCGGGTGGCTATTTCACACTGTGACCTCGTAATCACTTCTGAATTGGTAGATATTTGTTCATCGAATCCAAATCCCTCTCTAAAGATCAGGCTGTGACACAGCTAACAATAGGGTCATCGCAAGTCCTGATTGACCAGGAGCTTCCCTATTTATGCTACACTGGATAATCGATTCCTGCGGTCTGCCCGCCTCCAAGGCCCTGTCCACCCAGTTCACCTTATCTAGAATCACCTCTCTCTTGTTTTCTGCCCTCCAGTCCCACTGGTTCGTTCTGGGCTCCTGGAAACACCTAACCTCCCAACTCCAGGGCTTGCCCCGGGCCTCCTCCTCCCTACCCACCCTTCCTCTCTACTGGACTCCTTTAAGTGCCTCCCACAGCATTTAAAACCAGTGTCCTATTGCATAACGGCTCCCATGTGAGTAGCATCTGTCAAGCCCAGTAGATTATGAACTCCTTTTCTGACTTGAGTCATCATTGTACCTTTTGTGTCACACGGCACAAATATGACCCGGAGAAAATACCTAAACGGCTGCATGAATGAACTGGATTGCTCAACACTGACAGCATACCTGTCTTAGTATTCTGAAGGGAGAACTCATACGTATGATTGACAATTCTAAAATGTAGACCTGAATTAACTTTTTTTAAAATAGTATTATAGATGAAACCTAGGACCTGTTACTGAACTACATCTCTAGGCTGGGCTCAAATTTGCAATCTTCCTGTCTCAGCCTCTCAGAGTGCTAAGATCATAGGCCTACACCACGGTGACTGCCCTGATTAACTCTATGGTTGTTTTTGTTTTTGTTTTTCGGGGAGTCAGACAAGGTCTCATTATAAAGTCCATGCTGGCCTTGAACTTAGTGATCCTCCTTCCTGAACCTCCTGAGGCTGGGATTGTACACAGCATGACACACCACACTCAGGTCAGATTAACTCTTCGCACTACATTCAACCAGCCTTGGACCCAGGAGGGTTAGGCCAAACCTCCTCCTGCTTTCTGCCCAGAATCACCCTCAGGCATACAAGTATCATTTTTTCTTCCTTTTTTAAACAAGCTTGAATAGTTGAAACTTCAACTTTAATTTCGTGGAAAAGAGCTCAGGTCTTAGTGAAAACAAGGCACAATCAACCCAGATGATGAGCCAGCACCCTGCACACCTATAACCCCAGCACTGGGGGGTGATGGTGGGGGCACCAGTGGCAAGGCAAGAGGACTGCTGTGAATTCAAGGTCAGCCTGGGCTGCAAAGGGAGTTCATCCTTGGTACTACCAAAAAAAAAAAAAAAGTGAGTTCAAAGCCAGCCTGATTTGCATAGTGAGATCCTGTCTCAAAAAGATCCCCTCAAAAGAGCTTAAATTAAAAAAAAACTTATTGCAATAAAAGACACATTGCCAAGAAAGGTGGGAAAAGTATGTTCAAAGAAAGGGAGGATTTCGAGGAGAATTAATGCAAATGTGTCTTACTATACTACATTTTTTATTTAGGCATTCATATTTTGTGATTGTCCACTGCCCCAACATTCAAGGTAATTTGTCCAAATAAAAACAGAGTGTGTCTTCATCTGCCTTATTCATCAGATCTGATACTGTGCAACTTCCGGCTCTTCCAAAAAGTCAAAACGACCATGAAAGATAAAAAATTTGAATCAGTCCAAGACATTAATGCTGTGACTGGACAGCTCAGCTAATGACACTCACAACAGGGGCCAGGGTTGTAGCTCAGCGGTGCAGCACCTGACTGGCAAGTATAAGGTCCTCAGTTCGATTCCAGGTACCCAAGAGACTCACAAGAGAAGAATTCCAGAACTGCTTCAGAAAGTAGCAGGAGTGATGCAATCAGTTGTTCAAAGCAAGAAGGAATACTCTGATGATGATTAATGACAATGGGGCCCTTGTTGTAAAAATTTCTTAAAAGGTTTAAGCACTCACCCTATTTCTTGATCACACTTCATGCCTCAAACAGTGGCTCATGGAAGCACACATTAAGACTGGCACATTTTTGGTTCAGAACAGTGCTGACCCAACTAGCCATCAGCTGTGTTTCCAGTCCAATTCAGTCATGAAGCCGGTACAGGCCTACGGCAACAGAGCGCTTGGATCCATGGTTCACTCAGAGAAACCAAAGATTACTCTTTTTCACATATATATTTTGGACTTTTGCCACAATAATGAAGTCCTCAAATATCTTCCCAAATGAAAGCCTTTGCGTAGCTACAAACACTAATTTACAATCTTTCTCACCAGCATTGCCACAAGCAGCACTACAGGAGGCAATATTTTACTTGTGATCAAATGTCAAGCGCAAATGGAACATATCACTACCACTCAGCTTCCTTCAAATCTGCAAAATCTTATTTTCATGAATTTTTCCTGTGTTTCATAACTCCTCTGTGCTCTCACATGAACATTCACTGAAGTTTTTCTCCATGAAGAACATGCCTGCGTGGTTTAAGCAAACCCAGGAACAACAGATGGTTTACAGTTCCTTAGGAAGCCTGCAGTCCACTAAGTGGACTTAGCAAACCTCCTCCACTCCTCTTTATAATACCACTATACACATTCTAGCACATATCAAGGTAGAGCCAAAATATGTGACAAATGCATACATTACTTCATGAATTAGAAGCAAATCATGATATAATTTCTGGTGGAGATTTAAACTGTGAACCACTTCTCCACCTACAGGACTAATGTATAGACCACCAGAGGGTTCTGCTGATGATGAATATGTGCTAAAATGTAAAAATTGGTCTGGTTTGTTTTTTTTTTAAGGCAGGAGATTGTCAGCCTGTTTTAATCTGCGACTGTGTATAGCCAATTGATCTTCATCCCTTTTCCATATTATAACAAATACCAGACCAGGTACTTCACACCTTAGTGGAGTACACTTTTTCCTGGGCCAAACAATATTTTCTATAGGTCTTTAAATCTACTTTCCCAATGTCAAAGTGTTCAAATTAACTAGAGCCACACACTTGTGCTAATTCAAAGATCTAAAACTAACAAAAACACTTGCCATTTGTTGTTGCTGTTGAAATGAGCCCCAGTTTTTTAAATAAAATGCAAAAGTTTCTAATAAGATTCTTCATTCTAAACCAAATCAGCATAAAAGACTCAACCTGTTTTTGTGCACAGCATCAGGACGCCAGAAACTCAAGCTCACACACGCATCGTCATCCCGGCGGCACACCTGCGTAGATGCTGCCTTCCGTTTTGTTTTCATAGTAACAACAACGTCTATAAACACATCTCATGAAAAGGAGCCTGATCAATCAAAAGACTGCCCTGGTTCATCTGCAAGTAGAACCAAATAGCAGATTTTCCTCACTCTGTATGGTATACACAGTAAACTGTTCATATTCCAGGTTTCACAGAAACATAGAAATTGAATAATATTTTACCAAATATCTCCACAAGAATTGAACCAGTTAAAAATGAAACAACTAATTTTTAAATCTGTACTATTACAATATACTACCATTCCCAAATTGTTCCCAGATCAATCTTACTTGGATTTAATCTTAGATACCCATATGTAAACATAAGTGGTACCTAATAATTTCAACCATATCAGATACAAACACCATAACATAAGCACAGGTGATTGTATGGAACTGTTATTTTATATTTGCCCTGTGCTTAAAGCAAGAAACTGTATTAGACAACTTTCAAATGATCCACCTCGGCAATACAATATTTTTCTGTATATCAGAAATAGACTGCATGTTTTCAAACCTAGTGGTGAAATGGGTTTATGACACTCGAAGCATAATGTCATTAAGTAGATATTGGTAAATCTCTTTCAGCTGAAAAAAAAAAAAAAAACCCACACATTTGTAATCTGGGACTGCGACTCCTTATGGTTTCACAGAAATTTTCTCTTCACAGTAGAAATGATATCCACTTTACTCACAAAAAAAAAAAGCACGTCTATTTTGACAAACTATTTGGCCCACATCCTAAAAATCAAAACCAGTCTACTCATTATACAATCCACTTGGTTAAAATTTTGCTTTGGCAGTCTTACAAGGTTTAAATGCTTCATATTTAGGAATATATATGCAAATAGTCACAGCATCTTGATCTGTTCAAGGACAAATGTCACCAAATATTATTGTACACCGAGAGGAAATGCTTCTAATAAAGTTAAATGGCCTTCTTCTAGAAGGGCAGATCATTGCAAATTTAATTAAAATGAATCTTATTAATATTTCGAGTAATTTCTGGGCTTGATTATTCACTGCAAAATAAACAACTGTACGGAGGAGCAAAATCAATAGCCCTTGACTAGGGCTCTGAGTATGCTAGAAAACACAGTTCTCCTGTGAATTCGTTAAGTCTAGCCTTGAGGGTGGGGAAGAGCATCATTATTTTTTGAAGATAAATTGAGTTATTTTTAAAATGGCAGAAGGAAGGAGAAAAATCAGTTCTAATTTTCCATCATAATGAAAGTACCGGAAACAAGCTTTTCTATGTTCATTTTCGGCCTACATAACTATGCAGAGAATAAGGCTTTTGCAATGTCAGTTGCACACGGCTTCCTGTGCGAATTCTAAGCCATTACAGGTGTCCTGAGGCTTTCAGCGCAAGCCACTATCAGATTCCTCCGGTCTCCTCATTGCCCCCAGACCACGCACGCAGAACTGCAGTCTCTTTCAAGAGCCGGTCTAAGGACCCTCCCTGTTCAATGCACCCCGAGGTGAAGGCCCCCATTTGCCCAAGGAGAAAGCTCTCCCGTTACAGAGGACTGGTCCCTGCAGTGCTTTTTAGTTAGATGCTTTCAAGTGGCAAAGAGAGTGAAGAAATGAGCCACTGGACGAAACCCTCCCTCTCCTCCGCCTTTTCCCCACTGGGAGCCACGTCCCTAAAACAAACACAACACCCGCGGACACTGCCCGACCTTCTCTCTCTGCACAGTTTGAGCTAGGAGGGTTGGGGTCGCATTTCCTCGCGTCCTCTGCTGCACTGGATGTGTTATGTAAGAGGGACAGGACGCGGGAGGCACATGCGTATAAGCGCACCGATCCATGATAACAGCTGGGGTGGCAGAGCCGATCTGGAGTCCCCCCGCCAGAGACGACAGACAACACACACGCACATCACCCCACACACGCGCACGCACACACACACACACACACACACACACACAGAGCAGTGTTTTCCTCTCACCCCCACGAGTACCAGACGCACAGAATAGGGGGTGGGGGTGAGCGAGGAGAGGGAGCAGCAGCACATCTGCTTTGATAGCAGCCGACAGAGCCGCCGCGGCAGAGAGCCCCTCGTTAACCCCCTTCCTGTGGCTGCACCACGTCATGGAACATTCCCGGAACGGGCCAACGTTCCACCCACTTCAGGGAACAGACATAAAGACGCAGACCCAGCTCCCCACGGTGCACAGCCCAAACACACATGCCCCTTCCAGTTCCCCGGCCAGACGCAGAGACAAACACGCATGCAAGCTTCCCCACCCGTCTCCGCGCGCCCGGGTCCAGCCGGAGGCTGCCGGAGCGGCTGTGCGGCCGGTGCACCCGCAAGGCGAGGGCGCCTTCGTCTGACCCTTCCATCGAGACAGTCCCCTCCTTCGCGCGCCGCTGCTTCTGGTTCTTTCCTTCCGTCCGTCCTTCTCGCCTTCCTTCCTCGCTCGGAAGGAGAAGGGAGCCACAGAAATGCCCACAACGGCGGCGCCTCCGCTGCGCTCGCTCGGCCGCAGGCCGGCGGCCCGGCCCTTGCG
>NW_004524600.1:17013364-17027775 GCF_000260255.1 Octodon degus
GGCCCGGCCGTGCGCGCCGGTGCACGTCCCTCATTAGCAGCTAGGCGCATTCCTGCCTCCGGCGCTCCCGCGGCCCCCTCCCCCCAGGACATTACGCAAAGCAGCCTCCCCTCATCTGCATAGATCCCCGGCCAGGGTATTCCCCGCGTTTCCCAGCGCGCCGGACCCCCCTTACCGAGGTCTCCCCCATCCCCGCCCCTCCGACCCTCACCCTCTGCACGCGGGGAAGGGGCCAGGGGCGCGCGCCCGGGCGGGGGCGAGGGAGTTCGGCTGCGGCGATAGCAGCGTAAAGTGAAACAAGCTCCTAGCGCGAGCAGAGGCCGGCGATACAGCGCGCCCAGGCCACTTACCGAGCCGAGGAGGGACCTAGATCCCCGCCGCGGTGCCGTGCCCCTGGCCGCTGCGCCCTCCGCGCACCCCCGGGCTGCACCCCGCACCCCGGAGTGGCGGCGTGGAGGGAGACAGTGAAGGACCGGGAGCCCCTCCAAGTTGCACCGGCTCCGCGGAGCCTCAGTGCCCAGCACACACAACTTGGCAGATTACTTGTGCCACAGTCACCGAGGATGTTTTCGCGCAGACCCTCCTCTGCCGGGGACGGGGACAGACAGCGCTCGGCGGCGCCCCTCTCTTCAGCTCTCCACCCCCTCGCCTCCCGCCCGCCTCCCGCCGCACGCAGCCCGCCCGCCTCCGGGCCGCGAACCCCCCGGGCGGCTGTCAGCGCCCGCAGCCGCCGGGTGACACGCGCGGGAGGAGGGCGCGCGGCGGCGGCGAGCCAGAGCGGGCGAGGGGGATCCTCGCGGGCGCGCCGGCCGCTCACCTGAAAAGTCACCGCTGCGAAGGAGGAGGAGACGGGAGAGGAGGAGGGGAGGGAACCCCCCGGTGCCCTTGCTCTCGCTGCCGCGGCCGCCGCTCCTCGCCCAGGCTGAGCGTGTCTGGTGGGGGGGTCTGGTAGCATTTCCTTAAGGACAGGGCGAGGGCGGGCGCGGAGGGAGGGAAGAGAGCCCGGCCGCCAGCCCTAGGCTCCTCTCGCCTTTATTTGTTTTTCGGACACTGTGTGGAGATGGGCCCCGGGCAGGGGCAGCAGGAGCCGCGGGGCCCGGGCCGCAGCTGTCTGCGTGCGGGAGCCGCAGCGACCGCCTCCCTCCGCCCGGGCCGTGGACGCACCGGGTTATTCCTGGCAGCGCCTCCCAGAACAGAAGTTACCAGGAGGAGCGCGCGGCGAGGGCGGGCGGGGGAGGCGGGAGGAAGAGGGAGAGACTCAGTCAGCGACGTCATCGGATCCCCCAGCGAGTCCCGGGGAGGGAGGCCGAACCAGAAAAACCAGTCTGGAGCCGGCGAGCGGCTAGGGATGTGCGGCGCGCCGGGCCACCGGGCGGGAGGCGGCCGCGAGGGCAGGGCCGGGCCCCGGCGTGGCCGCCCAGCTCGGGAACCTCGCCGCGGCCGCCGCGCTCCGCCCGTTGCAGCCGGGAACTCCCCGGGGAGCGGGTCTCCGCTTGTCGACCAGAAGCCCTAGGGCGTCTCGGGGAGCCTGCGAATTTCCTTTAAGGATGTGGAAACCTCCTTCCCCTCCCCACCCCCACCTTCCCTTAGCATCCTGCCCTGCCTTCCAGACCGCCGGAATTACATAATTAGTGGTGTCCTGAAATTTCGTCCAGGTAGCTCTCTAGTCCCTGGCCTGGCCTCGCCTCCGCTTCTGATCGCGATTTTGTTATCAGAAAAACAAAATCAGATCGCTCCTGGCTGCGTTGTGGAGCTTTGCAAAGTATTTCACTAGCCTCGTTCGGCGCCCCAGCGGAAGCGCGAACTTTTCACGCACTCTGACGGCACCCAGCGTGTGCCCAGGATCACTCCCCGGTGCACTCCCGGCGCACCCCGCTCTGAGGACGCGGCCCGCCCCCGCTCGCCTCGGTATTCAAATAGGCTTGGGCTGCGGACGCGGGGAGCAGCTGCCGGCTTCCCGGTGGGGCGCGCTGGGACCCAGGGCGGGCTGCCACCTCCAGCTGCGCGCTCCGCGCTCCTCGGAAGGGACGGGAATGAAATCATACCCAGCCCGGGGACAGTGGTCCCAGCCCGGGGACAGCGGGACGTGCGGGAGGAGGAAATCCCAGGCCAGTAGGGTCGGGGTTCCGGCTTCCTGCCTGGCTTGGTGACACCCAGGGGACACCGGGGCTCCCTCGGGCCGTTACCCTGCAGCGTGGACTCCGGCGCACCCTCGGGGGAGGTTCCCCGGAGGCCAGGGTGCCGGAACGGGACCAGTGGCGGCAGGATCGCGCCGCGTCCGGAGCGCCTCCCCCGGGTGGTGTCTTAGCCCAGCGGGCACCGCGTGCAGCCCCTCGCGGGCACCTTGGCACCCGCGCCCGCTGGAGCCGACCAGAGCAAACTCCCCACCCCCTGGCCGGCTGCGCCGCCGCCCTGCCCGGGGCGGAGTAAACAGAGACGCGCAAGACTTGACCTGGCGCGACCCGGCTTTCTGGCCGGGGTTCCCCCTGAGCAGGTGACTCCGTGGGAGGGGTGGAAATTAGTCTCTGGAATTCCGAGCCAAAGACTTTAGCTGTGGTTCGGCTTTTAAAGCAGGTATTTCACCAATAACTGCGGAATGTTTTGCGTCCATAGTTTCGTATTTCGCGGAAAAGAATCAAATGTCAAGACATATAAAATATCCCCTTCTTTTTTCATTAAAAATGAACACTTTAAAAGGGAAGGACAGCCTCTTTCGTGACTGAGGCAATGGCGCCGCTGGTTTCGGTTTTTGTTTTGTTTTTCCTTTTGACCTATAATCAGTGTATTTGGGGGGCAGGGGTCCCAGTGCACTCACTGTTGGCGGCACTGTTGTGGAGCCAAGTCTCCCAAATAAGAGACATTTTCTACTGATTTTTCCCCTCAAAGGAGAAAAATCTGAACAATCTGGGATAGGGTACATTCTGAGCTTTTTAAACCTGATCTTAAGTTAAGGGCCTTCTGCTTCTCCTGTCATTGTACAGGTGTGTTAACCTGCAGCCTTTTTAAATTTTATTTGCAGCCCTTAATATAGAGAGAAATCATTGTCTTTCTACGCAAAGTTACGATGTGAAACATTTATTTAATGTTTAACGTTTAAATGAATGTGATTTTCGAAATATTTTTTCACTTTCAAGCCCACCTGTTAGATGCTCCCCGAGCCCTTCTTATTTAATTGCTTAATAGAGAAAATTAAGCAGTTTCTTTACGAATCTAATTCTCCTTCTACATGTACTATAGCAGCTGCCCAAGTTCCCAGAGACTGAGCAAGGGTAAAAACAGCAGTTTTCTTCACTAAAATAAATGTTAGTCGAAACCTTAAATGCCTCTTTACAAGACTTGATTAGGTAATATGATGTTACTAGTAGGACATTCAGGTAATTGGATAGCTAAAATAAGCTTTCTTTTTTTTTTTTAAAGCAAATACATCCAGTTTGATGATCTGATCCCAGCACCAAAGAGGACGCCTGAAAAAATCTTCAGTCAACAATCTTTCACACTTTTGAGTGGCTATTTTGTGCCCAAGCAATTGAGATCTAAAAGAGATGGCCTGGATTGATTTGAAGAGGAAGTAAAAATGTGTGTGAATATGTGCTGCACAGGTGCCATCTATCCCTCTGCTAGGAGGACTCACTATCACTAAGTAAAAACATCTTTGTTGCTGCCTCTAATTTGGTGACAGTGCTTGAAGTTGCCAGGGAGCCCCTGCCCCTCCAAAGCGGCCATTCCAGCCATTCCACAGCAGCCATTCCGGAGCTTGGTGTCTAAGGAACCCTGACAGTTGTCACTGTCTGCTGCAGCTGCCTCTCCCCAAGTTAGGCCCGCTAGGCTGCTGTTTTGGAGTTCTCTCCCAGGGATGGGGAGGCCTTTCCCTTCCAAGAGTGTATCTCTCAATACCGAAATTCCCTGTCTATCTCAAATGTCCATCCATAATTAGTGACTCTCCAGTTGTTTATGTGCAAAAGACAACACAATAACAAGATTTACCTTTAAAAATTAAAATTAAAAATGCAAAAGCAAACCTAGCATTGGTAGAGCATTGTGCAGGCTTCATTAAGGAGCAGGGGAGTAGGGTCCAGGACATCCACAAGGAACATCAGCAACCATGCAGAGCATTCTTTCATCCTTGTGCTGCTTAGCACTTCGTGGTCACAGAGGGATTGAAAATCCAGTAAGTTGGATTAGAAGGTTTAAGAAAGTGAAATAATTAAAAGCTATAAGACTATGATGTTTTTCAGTGTTTTCAGAAAAGTCACTTTGAACTGAAAACTTTCATTCAAAAAAAAGTATCAAGTGCCTGCTGTGTGTAGAAAATGCTTGAGACCCACCTGGGAGGAGATGAAGGAGCTTTGTTTGCAAAGCGCTTGTGTTCCACTTGGAAGAGGAGACGACTAGGGAAGGAGTGGGATGGCTCACACACACAACAGATAAATTGTATTAGACTAGGAAAGAGAAGGAGTTTGGGAGTTAGAGAGCATCAAATAGGGTAAAAGTATGGGTGGGGCATGATAGTTGTGGTGTTATACTGAACAGGGAGGCTAGAATAGGATTGTTCAGGGGGAAGATTTATTTCTGCCAAGTCCTGAAGGAAATGACTTAGCTATGGACGTAGCTAGAGGACCGACTGAAAGGCAGAAGGAACAGCTGAGGTAAAATTCCAGGTCTATAACTGTTGGTTGCCCTCAAGCAGAATGATGTGGCTACAGTAGACTGGGACACCTAGTACACAAGGCCCCGTACCCAGGCCGTGGTAAAGGTGCCTCTCACTCCAAAATCACATTTGGGGCCTTTGCACCCAGCCTGGCTAAACAGGAAGCTCTGTGAGCCCAGGACTCTGCATTTGTAACAGATAATTTGGTGGATACTTAGGTATTCTAAGGCTCAAGGTCTACTACTGTCACAGAGAGTGAAAATCGACAAACCCAGACAGAAGAATGAGCTGCCAGGCACATTCTAGAAACAGACATGGTCATGGTTTCAATGAAGCCCCTTTTGGTCAGTCCTCAATGACCAGTGAGTTTGAGAGACAGGGATTTCACTGAATCAAATATCCAGAGGTGAGGAACTACTAATTCAGCAAGATCCTGGGGGGTTGTAGCCTTTATTTTCTTTAGGTTTTTCTCCATCTCAGCTTTCCTTACTAATTGTTTCCCTTTGCCTTTTCAGACGTTCTATTGGGTGGGGGCAGCAGTCCCAGACCACAGCTTTCCTACTTAGTAGCCCCAGTGGGGAACAACCTTTTTCCCAGGTAGCTCAAACAACCCCATTGAGTCCTGGGAATGGGTGATGAAGTTGGCCGTGCCTGGATCTGGAAAGGGAGAAGACAATTCCTCATGGAAAAAGCTAACATACAGAAAGATGAGTTGTGTAAACTTGGGGCCTGGGATACACTCTATATCTCTAATGCTTTTATCTTCCATTCCTTATTTTATTTTACCTTAGAGAGTTTGTCAGGATAGTGTGTTTGATACCTTAGAACTGTCAATTGTCTGTAAATTGTTGTAATAAATTCCTCTATAAAACTGTGCAAAGTGGATCAACTGGCATGCCATTTCCTCAGATAAATTCATAGTACTATAAATGAGACACTAAAGGGGTGATCAACTGTGGGTTCTGGTGAAAAAAATGGCATCTAGCTTTAGATCGTAGCAAAATGTAATGACCTAGAACTGCCTGTCTGACAGTCGCCCACTCACTATTCCTCTGCTTTCATTGGTGAATGCAGGAAAGCTTAGTGCTGTCATGATTTATGTGGTATAAAGAATACTTAGCTATCCAAATGTTAGTAGAAGAAAAGGCTTTTGAGGGAAAAATCTACCTGTCTCTTGAGTTGTAGATTAGAACACAAGTCCCAACAATCTGATCTAGACCAGTGTCTTCATCCACTATAACGTACTTTTGATTGGGAAGCAGAAGAAGATGGTAGTAATAAAGGACCAATCAGTTAAAACTACAGTGTGATCCAGGGTGCTCTCTGTTAGGATTAAAGGATAAAGTGCTTATCCTCCGGCTACGGAAGACAGAGATCTAACTAACCACACATCATCACATACTACAGAATTTCCTTAAATATCTTTCCACTTGTAGAAACGTTTCTGGCAATGCTTGACTAAAAGTCTTGACTGCTCCCTAGATTTATAAAACCAGACTTCCTACCCAGGCATGCAGGTTCACACCTGTAATCCTAACACTCTGTAAGGCTGAGGCAAAGGGTCAAAAGTTCAAACCCAGCCTAAACAAATTATCAACTGAGCAAATTCTCAATTTAGCAAGATCTTACCTCAAAAAATATCGATGCATCTATCTAGCATCTATCTATCTGTCTGTCTATCTATCTATCTATCTACCTATCTATCTATCTATCTATCTATCTATCTATCTATCTATCTATCTGTCTATCTCTAGGTTCAGTCACTCACACACACACACACACACACACACACACACACACACACTCTCATGGTATTCTTGAGATTAGAACTGGGAAATCCCATGGTTAATAACCTCTCCAGATGAGTTCCATTGCTTTCAACTTTGCCCCTAAGATTAAACTGGGCTTGGCCAGTTGCCTAAGAACTTTCCTCTGCTTGCTCTTTTTTTCTTTCAGAGCAGGAGACAGAACCTAGCCAGGTGCTCTGCAGGCCAGGCAGCACCGCAGGTCTGAGCTCTGCTCCTCAGGCCCACTTCTCTGCATTTTGCCACTTTCCTCTGATTTTATGTGATATCCTAAGACATGCTGATCCCTTTTTCTCTTTCAACAATATTCTTATAGCTCTTTTTAAAACCAGATTTCATATCTGCAGAACTCTGATAGCAAAGAAAAGCTACTGAGTGACCCATCCCCAGGGACAGGAAGGGTGGAGAGGACATGGAGGTATGCTGGGCCCAGAGTAAACTGGTGCATGGAGTGGGGAGGGGTGGGAACTGCAAGTCACTGGGATGAACAGACCTAAACAGATGGCCGCGGTTGTCCGGGTTAGCCGAGACCCCCGCTGTCACTGGCTATGGAAGGGCTTTGCATGCTTTACAGTCCAACCTGATGCTGAAGGCAGTTTCTCATTTGCTAGAGATCATGCAGGGCTGCCCACATCGGATCTTTATTTTCAGGAAGGCAGCTTGAATGATACTTTATGGATAACCCTAAAGGCTAAAGAATAAATCCCAGTGCTCAGGAGGATAATCCCAAAGCTGGAGAGGCTGAGGCAGGAGGATTGCTGTGAGTACGAGGCCAGCCTGCACTACATAGAGTTCAAGACCAGCCTAAACAATATGGAAAGACCCTTTCTTAAACAAACAAATAAAAATATGATTAAGAAATAGAAAGTATGCTGGGTATGATGGCACAGGCATGTAACTCTAGTACTTGGAAGGCTGAGCCAAAAGGACCACTGTGAGTTCAAGACCAGCTTTGGCTACAAAGTGAGTTCAAGGCCAGTCTGAACTGCAGAGTGAGACCTCGTCTCAAGAAAAGAAAGAAATAAAAAGAAACAGCATGTAGAAAGAAGATTCCATCTAGGATCACTGATCCCTGAAATACTACCATAAAATTAAGGCAATGCGGGCAAGATCCAGCATGAACAATGTTGGGGCATCATGTCAACCACACATCCCATCTTACTCTTGCATTGTCCTCCTGCAACTTCAGAATCAAGGGTAGCTGGAATGCCTCCCCGGCCAGTCACTGTGTGAGTTTAGACTTTTCCCCAGTAGACATCTACCCTAACTAGCTACTAGATTCTGAGCTCGATACTTCAGCTCTTAATCAGTCTTTAATTTCTATGAGAGATTATTAGGCTGCTTTTCCAGAATGACAACTGATTTAGAACTTAAACTGATTTGTTGTGACAAAGCATACGATGGAGATAATACAATATAGAGAAGACTGCAGGGGCATGAGATGGAGAGGTCCAAAGCTTCAACTGGAAGCTAACATGCAAAGAAAGATGACATAACAGAGATACAAACCCTGGAGCAACATCTTTGGCCACAGAGGAGGGCTCTGTCCAGAGCCTGCACACAAGATTCTTAGGCAGGAGCAGGTGGCTGTCTGCCAGCTCAGAACACAGGTATGAACGCCGACCCTGAGCTAGTCTCAGGTCCCCTTTCTGTACCTCCAAGCGAGGAAGTTCCTATCTGATTATTAAATATGAAACATGAAAGTCACAGCAGAGACATTAAAGGAAGAAGAAAGAAATGGGCATTTAAAAAAAAAGGAGAAAAAGTAGGGGAGATTAAATTCCTACAAATTCTTCTTAGGGTAAAACATCAATTTGCAGTATTAAATCAGTGTGCATCAACTAGTGGATAGCAGTAGTTAAAGGCAGATGTTAGAAATGTCTGTTTAGAGGGCCAGCCAAATAGTTCAGTGGATTAAAGCACCTGCAAGCAAGCCAGGGGCCTGGGGTTTGATTCCCAGGCCAGCAGCACCATGCTGGCCCAGCCCCTGGGACACACTAAGATGGCAATTGACACTGGGTGTAGTGGCATGTGCCTGTAATCCCATCTCTTGGGAGGCTGTAAACAGGTGGATCACTATGAGTCCAATCTATTAGTGAGACCTTAAACACCCTGTAGAACTTTTCCTAAAATACAAAGATAAACAAATAAATAAATGTCTGTTTAAACTCTTGAAATATAAATTTGATACACTATATGGTAAAAAATAAAAACTGTTCATTAGTTGTAAATCATTTTGGGGAAAATATATTTGTCTTGATTTACCAATGAAGTCTTGTATTAGTACAGAAGTCCCTATACTTTTGAGGTTTCTGAGAACAATGAATTGACCCAATCCTATTGCATTAGTCTGATCTCTGGTAAACTTGACCCTTTTAATATTGCTTTGAATTTTGAGTTAAGAAAAGAAAATTAAATAAAGTCAAATAGCTATCACTAAATTTGGGCAGGGGTTCATGTTCTTAGAAATTTTATGTAAAATAAGGTAACAGATTAAAAATATTACATCAGGGGCTGGGGACATAGATAGATGGTCAAAGCACCTACCTGGCAAACACAAAGACCTGGGTTCCATCCTTGGTACCACATGCCAAGAACCTGTACCAAATAAATAGATAAATAAAGGATTAAAATAGTTACATCAAAGAAAGAATTTAGTTGCTACTGAAGGATATTATCTATATATGGATGAAAAGCACAAAAAGGAGCAGTATTAGAAAGGGCATTGTTTTATACTTTTGCAACAGGATTTTAAAGTAGGAGCTACTTAGCACATCATTTCTCATCAACATTCTTGCATTGTGACCAGGGATTTAGCTTAGTGGTGCAGCAACCCACTGGCAAGTGTGAGGTCCTGAGTTCAATTCCCTGTAACCTCCTCAAAAAAAAATTCAAAACAACATTCTTGCATATACTGATGAATGTCAAAACTTTTTTCAGAGAACAGATATGTTCTAGGGCCTCCTAATGCCCTTTAATTTTATCTATCATTGTTTTATAATCATTTCTCCTGGGTAAGACTAGGAAATTCTCAACTAGCAGAGACTTATCCAATGTTGCATTGTTTTAGATAAATGTTCTTGAGTTTTAAGTTAATGTTTTACTCTAGGCTTTTTTTTTTTTTTCTGAGCTGTATGCTGCTAAAATAAATGAGGCTCTTCCATCTAAGTTAAGTCTTATGTAATGACAAATTTGGGTCCATAGTTAAAACAGACCTGTGTTAAAAGAATAGTATGTGGCTTTGGTCGTGGGGTTAGCAGACTGTTGTATTCTTGTTCTTACATCTGTCCTTCAAGGAAATGATTATTTTCCAACAATTAAAGTTGTTTTTTTTTTCCCCTTCAAGCATTTAGAAATGCCTGTCCCAAGCACCAGGAGTACAAAGCTCACCAAATGTCATGCATGGGGTTCACCCCTTGATGGATTTAAAAAATAGTATTTTTAAAATAATATTTACATATATACAGTGTACAGCTACACTCATGTTTAACTGTGTGTACATTCATGTAATCATTAATTTGATGAAGATGGAGAATGTTTTGAACAATCCCAAAGGCTCCCTTTCACCCTCCTGGTTAACACACTGCTAAGCTAATCAGTATTCTGCTTTATATCTTCATAAATTGCTTTTGCATAAAGTCACATGTATATATTTTAGGTTTGTAAAAGGTAGCATGAGTACCACAAACCAGGCACTGCCAAGTGCCAAGAGCCACATGGGCAGACAGGACAGACGAGGTCTCCAGGCTGCGGGCAGGGTTAAGAGCAGACAAATTAACCATTAAGACACTTGCAGGTCAGGAAAAGTGATAAAAATAAAACAAGGAATCAACAGGAATAAATCACTAGGATCGAGTAGAGCTAACACTATTGTACTAATTTAGGATAGAACTGACTGATGCAAAGCTGAGAAAGAAGGCCCTACACATGGGAACTGAACATGCAGGAGGCCTGAGACAAAAAGCAAGCTGGGTGCAAGGAGGAGCTGAAGGTTGCTGGGGCTGGGCTTGGAGACACGCAAGGAGGAGAAAGTTCTGAGAGGCTGTGGAAGAGACAGAGCCAGGGGCCGGAGGGAAAGCCTTCATGGACTTTTCAGAGAAGGGGGCAGACACTAGGAATAAAAAAAAAAAAAAAAAAAAAAATACACCACACCTGATTTTTCTATCAACTGATTTTTAAAGAGCTTTCCCCAGAAACAACCTTTGTACTTTAATAACTAGTGGCTGCTGGATGTGACTAGCCACGGAGTGTCAGGTCAGCGAGGAGGGGACCGCCACGCAGAAGGCTTCCTGAAGGCATAATTACACATATTAAATGCAACAAAAGGAAAATAGTTTTTAAGGTAGCAAATCCTAAGGAGATTTTGGATAATGTGGGTGCTATTCTTCACATTTTTCTGTGGCTAATTAGAGAGATCTGGGAAACACACAATGCTGCCCACAGCCCTGCCAACCCATTACAGGCACTTCTAATTTCAGATAAATGAAGCCCTTGGTTACCACCCCCAGCTTGTCTTGGAACATCATTGTATTATCGGAGTAGATGAATAAAAATAAGAGCCTCCTGGATGTCTATAAATGGCGCCTTTCTCTTCTGGGCACATACAAGTTCAAAGCACATCTTCACGTAAATGAGACAACTCCCAGACTGACTTGGTTCTTCAATGTCTCCCTTTTCAGTTTTTCCCTTTTACACAGAAACATGATATTTTACTGGGTGACTTTGTAAAAGTGTTAAAATCTTCAACGAACATTTAACTATAAAAATGAACGATAATGTAAAATCTCCTGTGCCTATTTTCCTACATCTTTTTTCAGTAAATAGTGTGTACAGTTTTCATTTTTAGAAGTCATTCCTCATTTTTAGTGAGGTGAGATGGAATAATATATTAAATGTTTACATTAAAAACATTTAACACAATAAAACCATGAATTCCCCTCAAAATACCCTCCTCGCTCGTACCACGTTCACCCCTCTGTTCTTGTAATTCTCCAAGTCATTTTCTGTGAGCGTCTTTAGTTCTGCTGTTGTGGCTGCCTCTCTGTCCTGAAATGATTAAAAATACTTCACTTTCATGGTCATTTTGCCTTTGGAGAAGAGCCAGAAGTGTCACAGTGCCAGGCCTGGTGAACAAGGTGGAGGAGGACACAGGGTACCGCTGTCCCACGCCAGCCTTTCCTCTGCAGTGGCAGCCATTGGATTCTCAATCCCGCCCTCTGGAACCGCTTCAGAAAGCGGTGAACACAATGGCATTCCAAAGTGGGATTACTAGCAAGGGGCCCTTTACGGTAGTACTTTTTTAAATTTAAAAAGTCATCCTGTGTTTTGGTTACACCCTACCTATTTAAAGATGGACTAAGAACAAATAATTGGCACCTTTAAGCCATTATGTTATCATTTTTAAAAAAAGTAAAATATTTCATTTTCTTATGTATTTAGCACAGGGTCTACAGGGTCTCACTACACAGAATGGGCTTGTAGTGTCCTTCCTGTTTTTCAGTCTCCCAAGTGCTGGGATTACAGGAGTGCGCGACCATACCCAGTCTCAATTGCCATCTCAGGGTGCCCTGGGGGCAGGGCCAGCATGGCAGGCCAGGGATCAAACCCCCAGCCTCTGTGTCTGCCTAAGCAGGTGCTTTAATCTACTGAGCTATCTGGCTTGCCCCAAAACAGTAAAATAATATATGATTAGAAATACTAAATTCCATAATGTGACTGTGAAGGTGGATTGTCAACTTGATTAGTTTGGGAGTTTTCGAGGAGCGTAGCAAAGTACCCTTCTGGGTATCTCTGGGTAAGTCACAGAGGAGGAGAGGATTTGGGGACTCCCTGGTCCCTTCCTCCCTGGCGCTGTCTCTTGCTGTGCTTCCGATACCATGGACTAAGCAGATTTGCTCTACCACACCCTTTCTCCTGATGTGACCCACCCAAGAGTTCTCATCTAAATTGAAAGTCAGGCAAGGTGAGCTCTAAGTTTCCCTCCAACTCCTCAAGTGTTCTAAACTGTAGTTCCCTCAACTTTAAAAAGAACATAAGAGCACACACTTCATGGAATTTTTAAGAGAATAAAATGAATTAAGTCTGGCACAAACTCTGAGAACAGAGCCTGGAAACAGGAAGTATTTAGTACAGATTAGCAGGGATGAGGATGATAAGGGCCAATAAGATGGGGATGGTTCTGCACGCTGATGACACGGTCAGTAGGAAACATTCTCAGTCTCAAACTGACTGGACCCTGTATTCATCTTTCCAGAGCCTGTATTAGAGTAACCAGGATTGTATCCCCTGATGTCCTTCAAGACTAAACTCTTTCACTTTTCAAGAAATACATTAAACTTTTCCAGTAAAGATGCTTTTGTCTGCTAGTATTTTCTCTTTTGCTATCAGTGTCTTGAGAAAGTAATCAATTCAGCAGGCTACAATGCCACCTGTAATCCCAGCACTCTGAAAGGCTGAGGTAGGAAGATGGCAGGTTCTAGTCCCACCCGTGCAATGTGGCAATTTAGTGGGACCCTACCTCAAAAGTACAAAATGAAAGAAGAAAAGATCTGAGTGTATGGCTAAGGGGAAAGGCTGTTGATTCAATCCCTAGTACTGAAGAAGGAAGGAAAGAAGGAAGGAAGGAAGGAAGGAAGGAAGGAAGGAAGGAAGGAAGGAAGGAAGGAAAAAAGGAAGGAAGAAAGAAAGGAAAGAAGAAACTAAGGCATGCCACCCTCTCTTTTTCATGTGTGTTCACGTTCATTCCAAAGTCTAACCCCTAAAACCCATGCATGTGGTCAAGGCACATTAAGTTTACCTGGAGAGGTTCTCGTGGCCTCCTGCTTCAAATTATTTTAAATAATACAAAATTTCATCAAGTAATTCAACATGATAATATTTAATCAGCACGTGAAACAATCTTTTATTTTACTTGGAACTGCAATTTGTGTAGGTAATTTCCTAGCTCTCTCTCTCTCTGTCTCTCTCTCTCTGTCTCTCTCTCTCTCTCTGCTTTTACCAAATGTGAAATGTGTTTGCAACACACAATGAGATAAGCCAGCCAAGCCAAATGAACTGCTGAGTGCATTATAAATAGCAACCAAAAATAACTGGATAGTCCTGATTTAATAATGACTTACACAGTTTGACAAATGAGATAAGACCTTCACCTTTAGTTTTCTGATCCTAACTTTTATAGTTGAAATATATTATTACCATCCAGTTTCTTGCCTCTGCAGCGCCCTGTTGATGTCTGCCTCATTGCAAGCAGTCAGGGTTTTGTTTGGCCAAAAGACGCCCTCCTGAAGGTCTTAATTGGCAGGCCCAGTGGGAAGGCTAAGAACCGAGTGAACCGTAGAGACGCAGTTCCAACTCCGCGGACCTTTCTGGTTCATTTCCTTCGCTTGCGCTCCAAAGAAGAGGTCACTAGCAGCGCGGCTCTGACTTTGGATCTCAGTCCTGCAGGATGTAATCCCTACACTTTTCAAGAATGTTTGTCTCTCTTTAAATCGTTTCACACCCTTCACAAGGTGGCAATAATTCTAGCACCTTTACTCGTCAGGTAAGTTAATTTGAGAATGAAGCTGAGAGGAATACGGAGGCCTGGAGCTTCTGCGCAGTGAAGCTACATGAAATGAGGAGAGAGCTCTGCAGCTCTTATGGTTCCACATTCGAGGCTGCACCCTAGAAAAAGGCAAGAGGAACCTTCTTTAGAAAACTCGCCATGTGTGAGGGACGATGGAGTCAACACGCGCAGAACATCAGCCAGGAACCCAGACGATGGAGCAAAATCACAAGCTAAACAGAGCGGTTTAGATGCTAAGTGTGATCAGTTTGCTTTTTTTTTTTTTTTCTGTTTTACAGTTTTAATTTTCTTTTTTTTCCTCCAAAATTTTATAATAAACAAATAGCAATGAGACAGTTTCAAATCAAATTGGTAGGACAGTTTCAGTAATTAACACATTGCATACATTCCTCCC
>NW_004524600.1:17029705-17047484 GCF_000260255.1 Octodon degus
GATGCAGACATGATATCCTATTTACAAACACTATTAGAACAAATCCCTCTATTCATTAAGAGAATGTAACTATGTATCTATCCTAACCATTTTGAATACCCAGATACAAACATGATATCCTATTTACAAACACTATTAGAACAAAACCCTCTATTCCTTGAATTAAGAGAATGTAGCTATATATCTATCCTAACCATTTTGAATACACAGATACATAAACCAAACCATCAATGTGTTGTGGTGGCATTTGAAAGTGTGGTATTTGGAAGGTAATTAGGCACAAGGGGGGTCTTCTCAGGAACGGGATTAGCATCTTTATTAGAAGGTAGAGAGGCAGCTGGGTGCCTTCCCACCTTGTGAAGACTCAGAAAAATCCCAACACTCTGCCTGCCATGGTAGCATATGCCTCAAGTACCAGCATTCAAGAACGCTGAACAAGGAGGACCATGAACTTGAGCCCACTCTGCTGAATTTAGCAACTTAGTGAGACCCTGTCTCAAAATAAAAATAAAAAAGGTCAGTGAGGTAGCTCAATATGAAGGCCCTGGCTTACACACACACACACACACACACACACACACCCCTGCAACCTAGAGGAGAGGTCTCACCTTAATCCATCAATACTGGCAACCTGGTTATGGCCTTATATCCAGCTTCTGGAACTGAAAGAAACTAATCTCGATTGTTCATAAGGCGTTGTTCATACGGTACTTTTTTCTTTTTTTCTTTTGCAGTGGCCTGAAGTAAGACTGTAGTAATGAAAGAAAATATAGAAGGATGAAACTGAGGAAAACAAGTAAAATAATGCAGATAAGACAGCAAGTGACTAGATATAAAAGTAACTGTGGCTTGGCGCCTTAGAATAGGTGAGGTATGCCAACCCTGGGCAACACAGGTGTTATCAACAATAATGGTTACATGAGGACTAGACGCGTCAAAAAGACAGCTACAAGTATGTCTATGCTTGGCAGTGGGGAGCTGAGAGCGGGGAAAGCGAAATACCCACCTGTGGGCACCCAGCTGACAAGTGCAAGTGACCTAAGGGTCTAAAGCAATTTCCTGGGGTCCTCATAGCTTCACCTAGTAGCTGTGCCTTCACTGCTAGGATGACCATACATTTGAGAATGGAAGCAGAAGCCCTAAATAAACATTGGACAATTCCCGTGAACCAGTGCACTTTAGGGCCAGCGATTTCTGTTCACATCTCCATTTCCAGGTATCAGCTAGGTACTCCATGCTTTAGCAGGGAAGGCTTGGGCCAGTTTCTTAGAGTACAGTGATTAAGCAGAATACCTGGAAACTTCATCTATTTCAAAGACACCTACAGAGAAGTAGGTCGAGCTATATGAATCACCAATGGTAGGATTTTAGGGAGTCGTATACAAATAATAAGAACTATTTCAGAAAACATTCCTGGAGCCCATCAAATCATGCCTCTCATATTACATGTACCCAGCTGGATTTTTAAGCTTTGTTGTTCAGCTTCTCAGATAAACAGATGCACTAAGAGACATTAAGAAGGCAGAAAAGACAAGGTGAGTGCCCCAGACACTCACAACCACTCTAGCTTTCTATTAGAATTTTAGCCTCAGGCTTTGTCAACTTAAGAAAAGTAGAGGGCTGGCCAGATAGCTCAGCAGACTAAAGCACCTGTTTAGGCAGAGCGCAGCGGCTGGGATTTGATTCGCGGCATACTTTCCCAGCCCTGCCTCTGGGCTGTGCTGGGACAGTGATTGGGACTGGGCATGGTGGCGCATGCCTGTAATCCCAGCACTTGGGAGGCTCAACACAGGAGGTTTACTACGTGTCCGATCTGTGTAGTGAGACCCTGTGGAATGAGTAGACTCTGTACTAAAGACGTAAAAAAAGAAAAGAATAGACAATTTGAGAATCAGTCAGAAAAGACAAAAGGCCAGAGCTGAATCATATGTCTAAAGATCCCAGTCCAACATATTTCAGTCTAATAATAGAAGCCTTCAACTCCCACAAGTTCACAAATGTCTGAGACACATGGATGCAGGGGCAGAGGATCAAATGCCTGTGTACTCTTTGTATAAATTCAAGTTAAAATTCATTTCCATCCTGGCTATGTGTGATAGATAAAAGAATATTCTGCTTGTTAGACTTCATTTTTTATAGCACTAAATTCTATTTTTATTGCAAAAATTAAAGTCTGCAAAAAGTAACTAAAATAATGAAAAGCAAGGGGATAAACTGAGTATTGAAAGAGGAAAAGACTCCAAAAAACATCAACACATAAAAACATGAAAAACACTCAGGCCAGGCTCAGAAAGCCCCAGTCCCTGACAGCAAGTGTTGCTAAACATTGGAACGGGTTGCTAGGAGAGGTTAAGGGAATCTCCCTTTCCCAGAAGTCTTTAAAAATAGGATCACATCTGTCTGGATGGACTAAGGGCCCCAGGCCTGAAGAGGCAGTGTTGTAAGGAAGTCTATGACCTGTGATTGTTCCTAATTCTGTTTTGAGTTTTAAAAAATAACAACTTCAGATCACATGGCGAACTGAGATCTATAATATCTCCTAGTTTTCATTGCATTCTAAAACTACTTTTCTTGTTATTTTCAGAGGGAAGGTAGATGACTGAGTTCAGAACGTACTTCAGTATGCAGGAAAAGCTCAACTCTCACTTATGCATTTGTAATATCCCCCATGTGTCATGAAATGAAAAAGCCAGAGTTTCTGTCATTGTAAGAACGTTATTGATAAGGCAGTGTGGAGTGTACTACATCTGACGTTTATTTTGAATGTAAGAATCTTATATTAAATTTTTAATTTTAGCTCAATAGTACCTGTGTGTAGTGGGAATGGAAGCTATACCAAGGCTAGATTTGATAAATCTTATTAAAAATTGAAATCTTCCCTACCGATATCCCTAGAGATATTTTTCTTTGGAGAAAATCTATTCTGTAACTCATTGTGTCTGCACTGTTCCCAGCTTCCACTGCATTTGTCAGGGCATTTGCCTCCATTAAATGTAACACGCATGTATTTGTTGACCTCCTACTTTTTGTGAGATCTCGAGGGAAAATGATTATAGACCCTGTCGACTATATAAGGAACACACAACCTAAGGAGAAGTTCAGCTGTGTTGGGGTCTTATATTAATAAAATTTTACAGATGTATTTTAACAGAAGGAAGCAAAATTAAGAAAGGTTAGTAAGCATTTCCTCCAAAGAGAAAAGTAGTCACGGCAACTTTTCAATTTTAAAATTCTGAATAATGGTAGAAACATCATACAATCTGGAGTTGGCCTTATTTTTATTAATCAATTTTTTGATCCATAGCTCTAAATTCTGTTCTTCCTTCTTTCTCTATAATTTGCTTGCATATTGTTGACCACTGTAACAAGAATTTTGTTAATTATTTACCTTAGAGGGAAAAGAATAATTCAGCCATTCCTCTGGCCTCCTTGGTCAAAATTTGATTTTAACCAATTATGACTGCTTCATAATTTATTCACAGTTATAAAAAGTAAATTTTCAGGATTTCTGTCAAATACAGAAAACTGCAATAACTTTTCTCTCCTATGTGAACTAGCTGTATTATTTCAGAGCACTGCAAAGTTCTTTGTACGTAATTTTGAAGTGATGTTACTCATTAGCCAGCTTGACATTGTAATCAGTGTTGTTCCTGTTGCTTTAATACCCTGTTGTTTGATTTTTAATCTCTGTCCATGTCAGAATAATGTATCAAATTATTTCAAATGAATTCTTGTGATATTTTTCTTCACTAATTGAATTACCAGAGAATAAGATCCTCTTCAGTGTCACCTCTTCTTCATGTGTTCTTAACATTTGTATAATCTGAAAAATATTTTTTAACTTATTTCTTGATATCAAATTTTTTTTTTTTTTTTTTTTTTTTTTTTTTTTTTTTTTGCGGAACTGGGGTTTGAACTCAGGCGCTTGTGCTTGCACTTGCCAGGGAAGTTCTCTTTCCACTGAGCCATCTCCTTGGCTCCTCAAAATAATTTCTAATTTTTTTTCACTCCATTTTCTTTCATGTTCCATCAATTATTATCTGAATTTTCTCTCAGTTCTTTAATAAATTTATTTATAGGTGGTACAGGAGTTATATAGTTTGCATATATCCAAATGAAAAGTCATTGATTTCTTATCTTCTTATTTGCAAAATTCCAAAACATCTATCTAAGTTGCACTTAAAATATTTATGTCCTTTTAAATACACTTCCTATATCTTGTTTGTGTTTCTCTTCCATGTCTTTGAAAATATATTCTGTAGTTAGTCAACTACCTTTTACAATAAGACCTGAAGAGCTTTAAAGGGAGGAGGTGACAAACCAAACATGTTAGCTTTCAGATTTCTGCAAATAAATCTTGAAAATAGTTTTAAAAATTGAAGCTTTCCCATTCAATAAAGTGCTCACATATCATACGTGAGTCAGTTTTGAGTAAGCCTGGGTAGCCATCACCCCAACGCAAAAGAGGACGGCGTCGTGTCTCTGTCCTCACCCTCCCCTCCAACCCAGAGCAGCCATCCTCTGACTTTTTCCCACAATACATTTTGCCTATTCTTGGACTTCGTATGAAAGGAGTTACGCAGTAACTAACCCTTTGTCTTATTTTATGTAATATGATTGTGAAGGTCAACCATGTTGTTATGCGTATTAGTAGTTTGTTCTGTTTTTATCTCTGTGTGTTATTTCATTGCTTAAACATACCACAGCTTGTTTATTCCTTCTCCCATTGATGGGCATTTGGGTTCTTTCCAGTTGGAAAGATTACGGATAAAGCTACTTTGAACATTCTTGTATAAGCCTCTGTGTGGACATGTGTTTTTATTTCTCTTGAATAAATACCTGAAAATAGAATTGCCTTGTCATAGGGTAGATGTGTGTTTAACCTTATTACAAACATGACATTTGTATTTAAAATATTCTCTCTACAAGGAAAACATAAAACTTTAATATGTAATTATTCCAGTGCCTATTAGTAATATAGAATAGTGAGGTTTGTTTTGGAGAGTTGGTGACAACGTGTGATACATCTTCATCATTTTTCAGTCTCCTAATCCTCCTCTTCCTTCCTTCCTCTCATCCTCTCACACATCTCCAACACACCACCTTCTGGTTTCAGGGCATCTTACCTTTGTTTCATTTATTTATCATTATTATTTTTCTCATATAAGAGAAAGTAAGCAATATTTGATTTTCTGCCTGGGATATTTTGCTTAACACAATAGTCTCCAATCTCATTCATTTTTCTGCAAATTGAATTATTTTATACTTCTTTATAGCTGAATAATATTCCACTGTGCTCACATACTGCATTTTCTGCATCCAGTTGTCTGTTGATGATGTCTCAAGTCTCACAGCTCAGCTCTTGTGACTTGAACTGCTGTAAACATACGCATGTGTCTCTACAGTATGTTGGTACAGCTTGTATCTAGATGTCACCCCAAAGCCTGTGCTCTCATCGGCGGGTCTCTTGGGAGTCACTGGACAGACCATAGGTGTGTGACACTGGTTTAGCCCACTCATTGGTTTAGCGTAATTCTGGGTGTGGATAACGGACTGACTTAGTGAAAAGGAAGACATCCTGAGTGTAGGGGGCACCATCTAATAGGCTTGTAGCCCATGTGGAATAAAAGGGAAAGAAGGAAAAGGAAGAGGAAGAGGAGGAGGAGGAGGAGGAGGAGGAGGGGGAGGAGGAGGAGGAGGAGGAGGAGGAGGAGGAGGAGGAGGAGAAAGCCTCATGCCTTTCTGCCTTCCATGGCACAGACAGTTTCTGCTCTGCTATGACCCTGCCTGGGAACAAGCAGACTACGGGCGGAATCCTCTACAAGTTATGAGCGCAAATAGACCTTTCCTCCTTTAACTTGTAAGGGTTGGGTGTTTTGTCCCAGTAATGAGATGTTAACTAAGACATATGTTACCTTTAATGCTTTCAGGAATATACGCAGGAATGCTACAAACAGTATTTTATATTTTAGTTTGTTTTAGCAATCTTTGTAGTGGCTTTATTAGTTTACGTCCCAGCAACAGTGCAGGGCAGGCCCTTTCCTCCTGTGCCCTCTCCAGCATTCAGTCTGGGATTGTGGCACAGCCTGAAAGTGGCTGACGAACTGGGGTTCTGTGAAGATGAACTTTCCCTCACTGTACTGTGTATCTATAGCTTCTTCCCACTGTCTTAGTTAATTTAGTTTAATCATTGTACATCCTTAACCCAGATTCATCTACCCTGGGTCCAGTCACCTCTGAAAGGCCCCACTATGAGCCCATGATGCTCTGAGGGGGACACCTAAATAGAAGCCAGAGCACCAGCCATTGCCCTCTGCTATCACCTTGCAGTGATGTCCGGTTCCTTGAATTTATCACTCAGTCATGAGCCTATGAGTGTTCTCAACAGGTGCTTCCCTTTCACTATGCTCTGCCTTCTCATCTTCCTCCTCCCCCCTCCTCTTTCCCTTCCTTCCTTCTCTCTCCTCCTCTTCTTCTTACTCCTCCTCCTCCTCTTTCCTCTTACTCTCCTCCTCCTTTTTCCTTCTTCGTTTCATTTTTCAGGATCTCACCATGTAGTTTATACTGTTCTTGAACTCACCCATGCTCACAAGGCTAGCCTCAAACTCCTAGCTGCCTTGTCTGCCCAAGTGCTGGGATTATGGGTGTGTACTACCAGGTCTGGAATTCTATTTTTAAGTACATTTCTGAAGTACATGCTTATGTTTGGAGGGGGAGTGGGTACATACCACCCTTAGTCCTTTTTCTGTCCCACTGTCCTCCCATGCCTCCCTGATCCTTTCTTCTCTTGGTCCCTTTCCCATTTGTAAAAGCTCTTATTCTACTTTTTTTCATTCAATTCATTGTTTAAAATCCCCCTTTTCGCCTTTTCTTCACTCCCTCAAACTGTTGTCTTCCATTCCATTTGAAATCAGTCTCTACTTCCTATAATCTATCTTTTATTTTGTTCTTTATATTTTGGGCTTCTCATATTATAAATCCATTCAATATTTCAGTGTCTGATTTATGATATGTAATATCATGATCCCAAGGTGCATCCCAGTTCTCTGCGAATGACTCAAATTTGTCCTTTTATGATGAAGCAGAGCTCCACTGTGTACAGGTGTCACATGGTCATCATCAATCCGTGCATTGGGGACATTTAGAACAAGACTTGGCAGGCATGACGTCCTGTCCACATACACTATTAGAACAAATCTTTCTACTCATTGAATTAAGAGAAAGTGGCTGTATATCTATCCCAACTATTTTGAGTATACAGATACAAAATGGTTGTTCATTTGTATCCCCTTTTTTGCTTAGTTTTGTCAGAGAAGGGTATTACATTGTCATTTAAATATTATAGGTGCATGAATTCAGCAAAATATTCCAATATAGCCCAATAATCCATAATAATAGTGGGTTATCCGTAGGACTGGCAATGTCAAAAATTGTTTGATTTGGGCCTTTTACAGCTCAGCATATTATTATGGCTTTACTTTTTATACTTCATTTTCATACTTGTCTGCTGGATGGTCAAGACCAAGATAAAGCAAGACCTATATAACAAGAAATGTAGCTTTTGTATCTGACAAGGTCAGTCAAATCCCCTCAGGATTTATTCTGAGACCCTGTACCGCAGTTTGTAGATCCTTTGTCAGTGTCAGCCATGTGGATGAGTCAGGGCCATTGCTTGTCCGATTTGCTTTCTGTGAAAGCCTGAGAGAATTATAAAAACAAAAAACAAAATAAAACAAAAGAACTGCCACTGCAACTGGGAGTGGTGGCACACGCCTGTAATCCGAGCACTGGTGAGGCTGAGACAGGAGGATCATGAGTCCGAGCTGTGTAATGAGACCTTGTACCAAATAAATAAACAAAAGATTTTTTTTTAATGTTGCACTAACAGAAAAACTGAGCTCTAGGCTTGATTCTCCAGTGAATGCAATGTATACTGTTAGGATACTCATTGTTCCTGACCTAAATATGTGTTTTACAAATATAAACATTACTTAGATTTCAAAAGTGAAAATATTTTCAATTTGCCATCCACGTATTTTTATGGGAAAAAAATCACATATCATAGAATTATAAAATGGAAAATATATAAGTATACCATTTTCTTTCACTTTGTGGATTCCTGTGCATGCTCTCTTTTCACATATTCCTGTTATTCAGATATTTTCGATATTCTCCATCACGATTTTTGTACACAAATGTACACACGTGCTCTGTTATAAAATTCTTCAGAACACCATTTTTCTTCCTTTTTCTCAGTTAGCATCTAGAGATGATTACTTCTCATAGAGATAAGTGTATTGAAAATTTAATTAAAATTATATGAACTATTGAAAAAAAAGACTTGGCTATTATGAAACATGGGTCTGTGTATATATCCCTGGAGTATGTTCGCTTTACCTCTTCTGACAAAGTACTTAGAAGGAGAACCACTGGGTCAAGTGGAATGACAAGAACTAGTACCCAAAATCAACAAATAGAATCCTATCAAATTAAAAAGTTTCCACACAGCAAAGAAAATAGCCAGCAGAATGAAGAGACAACCTACAGAGTGGTGGATAAAAAAAAAATTTAAAAAATGCCAGCTATTCCTCAGACAGAGGACAAAGATCTAGAATACACAAAGAATACAAAAAAATTTGACCCTTCAAAATGAAAGACTTAATCAAAAAACATTCAAGTGAAATGAATAGATACTTCTCCAAAAGAAGTACAAATGGCCAATAAATACATTAAAAATGTTCAGTATCACTTGTCATTAGAGAAATGGAAATTTAAACAACACCAAGATTCCATTTTACTCCAGAAGGAATGGCCATCATCAAGAAATCAGGGATAGCAAATGCTGAAGTGGCTGCTGGGAAAGAGAAACCCTCCTACGTAGTTGTTGGGAAGGCAAACTGGTTTCTTGTCCCTTGTTCGTGGCTCTCTGGTTTTTCCTGTAAGTGTATTAAACACAAGCTTCAATGTCACATGGTTTCTCTTATATGAGAAACTCAAAATATCAGAAAACAGAAAAATAAAAGACAATACAAAGTGGAGAGGTAGAGCTTTCTTAATGACAAGAGGGTCAAGAGATGGAGAGGGTGAGAGGGAGGAGAGAAAGAGATGAAAAAGGAATTAAGATGTGGTCATGTACATGTTGGAGCTCCCTACAATGCAAACATGTACTAATAAATAATGAAATCCAAAAAGAAAATTCTGCTTCTACCTTAGAAGGCTATTTAATAGACATCTTAGACAGCAACCCTTTTGGAAATGCCAAATCCTTAGGAGATGAATAAGTATTTAAAAAAAAAAAAGTTATAGGTAAATCTTCTCTTTTTTTCCACTTATGTTTTTCATAGTACTTGTTATTAAATGTTCATGTGAAACCTCTGAGAAATTACACAGTAAATAAACCATTTTAAGTCTCAGTGTTCTCATTTCCTTTGGTCCTGGATGGAAATGGTCTTACTGTCCTTGGTTGACTGAGAGGTTCCAGGAAATTTCTCTGTACCACATAATGCTAGCTGGTGCAGCCTTCACCTGGGGCTTGCCTGAGGCCTTCGCAAGAAGGCTGAAAGGCAGGGGTTAGTTTCCAATGCTGGCCACCTTCATTCCCATCCTTGGAACACATTACTCAACACCCACAATTTAGAGGAGATGTTGGGCTCCTGTTTTCAGCTCACGGTGTATGTGGGGGACAGGAGGCTCCAAGGCAGAAGTCATGGTGGAAGGTCTAGAGAAACAAAGCTGCTTGTGCCCTAGCATCCAGGAAGCAGAGAGAAGCGAGGGGCAGGGGACAGCGACGCCTGGACTCTCTCTCAGGACTTGGCTGTAGCGACACAGCAATTCAGCCCAGGCCCCGCCTCCCAACAGGAAGTCAGCTGCGCGTTCCCATAATCCAATCCTCTTCCACAAGCCCCATCTTTGGCAAATGAGGCTCTTGGGTGTCATCCAGGTTCAAATCAGAGCACTGGCCCTGCTCGGCTTCTCTCTGCCTAACCTCAAAGGGGGCTCACCTTTCACTGGGTTAGAGAACATGAGAGCACCAACTCAGGAGCTTCTAAGCGCTTCTTAAGGTTTAGGCCCCAGAGAAACACAGTATGCTGTCCGTAGCATTCTATTTGTTAAAGGTTCATCGCAGATTTGAAGGGAGAAGAAATAATTTCACCTTTGCATGAAAGAGGAAGAGAGGGAGTTGACAAAGAATGTGCAGTTCTGTTCAGTACACCCTGCCTCTCATGGACTCTTAGCATCTGTCAGATAAAGAGCTTTTTTCTGACACTGGAAGATTCCTAGATAGCTACAAATAGCCAAACCGCTGGGCACCACAGAGAGGGTAGCAAGGATTGATGTTTTCTTTAACATACAGCAGGATTAGTGGACTAGGTCAGCAGCCCATAGGTCCCAGTTTTAATGGTCTATAGGCCAAATCCAACCACTCCCTGCTTTTTGTAAACTAAGTTTTGTTGCAATACTACCATACCCATTCCTTTATGTATTGTCAATGACTGGTTTTGTACTACAAGTTCAAAGTTGAATAGCTTGCAACTAAGACCATATGGCCTGCAAAGCCTGAAATATTTGCCATCTGGCCCCTTATGTTAAGTTTGCTGTTTCCTGGGGTAGATTGTATAAGTATCACAAAATGACCATCATTTTATTAGGAGATGACGCAATCTACATATCAGCAAATGTGGACCATTAGCAAGTTGTAAAGCATTTTCCCTGTACATAAAGCCTTGTGTTGCTTATGCGTTAGTTCATCTTTTATGTTGCTAATTTTGTTCTTTTTTTCCAGTGACCTGTGGATGGACACTTAAGTTGTTTGCGATTTTTGATTATTACAAATACAGCCATCGTGAACATTCAAATGCACGCTTATGAGTTGGTATGTTTTTATTTCTCCTAAGTAAATATGTAGGAGTGAAATGGCTGGATCATGTGGCTTGTGTATATTTAACTTGTAAGAAACTTCTAAAATATTTTCTGAACATTTCCATCAGCAGTTTATGAGAATTCTTGTTCTGCCGCACCCTTGTCAACACTTGCTAAGGTCAATTTTTAAATTCCCATTATAATAGGCATGTCATAGAATTACGTTGTGGTATTAACTTGCATTTTTCTAATGATTAATAATATTTGGGATCTTCGTATGCTTATTTGCTGTTCATATACTTCTCTGATTAAGTATATACTGAGACTTTAACCATTTTTCAAAAATCGAGGTTGAGTTTTGAGAGTTCTTTATATATTATAGACAGAACTTTTTTACTAGTTATATGAGAATCTCTTTATTTCTCTTTTGAAGGGAAGTTTAAAATTTTTATGAAATCTAATAGATCCATTTGTATAAATAATGCTTGTGCTGTCACTTAAGAAATCTTTGTCTAATCCAAGGACATAAATTTCCACTTATGACACATTTTCAGTTAAATTTTCAGATAAGATGTAGGATATGGATTCAAACTCACTTTCTTTTTTGGGATAAGGGCATCCAATGGTTCTAGCACCAGTTACTCAAAACCATCCACAGACTTAACCTATATAATTATCTCAGCCTGTGAGTATAGATCGAAAGCATACACTTACCTTCAGGTAGGACCCTCTTCCTGGCTTCTAGGCAGGCATAATTTTTTCCCTTCCTGTCTTTAGTTAATGCATCCTCATGGCTTCTACGATATGCCAGATCAGAGTAGATCATGGGAAGTTACAGTGGATCACTGGAAGAGTAACAAAGTGATAGTCTTAATCGCAACTGCTGTGCTGTATGTGGCAACGTCCCCAAAACAGATTGATACAGCTGCTGATACTAGATATGCAATAATACATGTGGCAAAGACCTGTAAAGTGTCCATTAAGAAGGATGCTCCACCGCAGGTTGCTTTTTTTTTTTTTTTGAACCGGGGATTGAACTCAGGCCCTTGCGCTTGCCAGGGAAGTGCTTATTCCACTGAGCCATCTCCCCGGCCCTTGCAGGTTGCTTTTATCTGAAGTGGTGGCCACATACTTATTTTACTTTATTGTATTTTTTCCTTTGGCTTTACTTTTTTCCAGTTTCTCTTTCTTCATCCCTGCACTCCTGTAAATAGCACCCATGTGCACACCTTGCATCAAGTCCATGTTTTGGAGATTGCTTGAGCAAGAACTCAAAGTCATGTACTGATCAGTTTATTTTAGTGGTATTTACTGGTTGGTATCAATATATAAAAGTACAGCACCAATTCCAATAAATCTAAGTGAACCAAATCCACCAAAATTTCTGATTGGATCTCTTTAAAATCCAGGGATATAGTTTTTATTTAAAAAAAAATCTAAAGCTTGATTAGGACATGGTATGTCAGTGACTTTTACTACATCGCAGGCACCTTACTTCAGCAGCATGCAGTAATAACTTCTCATTCTTGCATCTATGGGTCAGCTCTGGAACAATGGCTTTTGTCTCTCTGGGCCTTATTCCAACATGTAGGTTCAACATGGATCTGCTCCAGATGTCTCCTGCCTTCTTTGAACCAGTAGCCATCTGTGGCAGTTATTATTATCATTATTGCTATTATTATAGCAAAACTCATAAACACAAGAGAATATGTCCAGCCTCTGAAGCATGCTTTATAGCCACCATCTGCGTCATCCCCACCAGCATTCTACTGGCTAAACCAACTCACGTTGTAAGGGTTCACTCACAAGATACCAGAAAGGGTGAAAAGTGGTCACAGTGATGAAATGTGGCACACTGTTGAAAATAATAGCATGGGACAAAATCAGGCAGAGGATAACCAAAAGAAATTAGATTTTAACAACATGCCCTTAACTCATGAAATAGCAAAACTCTGGAAGAGGCTCTTATACCTGGGACACATATAAAGACACGTACAGAAATGGTATTTAAAAAACTGGTAAATGCCCACTGTTGGGAAAATGTTTACATAAACTTATATTTTTCAAAGATCAAAATATTATATGGCATTGAGAATGAATGCTTTTCAGTTTTGTTCCACAATATTAATGGATATTAAAAATACAGAGAGCATAAACATACCTAATTCACAGCAACATAGGTAAATAAATTCCCAAAGAACTTACTCACGTGCTATCATTTTTATAAAGTTCAAGGCACTAAAATTAAATGATAAGCTCCTTGTACTATGGAAATATGAACTGAACTACATAAATAAAAAGAGAAGGAGGGCCAGCCAGATAGCTCAGTGGATTAAAGGCCCTGCATAGGCAGACACAGGGACCCAGGTTCAATACCTGGCCTGCTTGGCTGCACTGAGACAGCAGTTGAGACTGGGCGTGTTGGTGTGTGCCTGTAATCCCAGTGCTTGGGAGTCTGAGAAACAGAAGGATCACTATGAGTCCAGTCTGCATAGTGAGACCCTGTACTAAATACATTTAAAAAAGGGGGGGAAATAAATTACTAATATGAATCAGGAGAGAGATTACGCTGGGTAGGAACAGACATTGAACTTAATCTGGGCAAGGAGTCCTTCTGGCTATGGCCCAATCTTGCCTCCCTGAGACTATACCTCTCCCTGTCAGAGGATTTTCTCACTTAAAGTCTGCAGTCACCACCTCTAGACTGTGCTCTGAATTCCAAGAAGATGAAACTTCCCTGTCCAGATGGTGCTGCTCTGGCCTGGATTTGTTTTTCCAAGTACAGATCATGCAAACAGCGTGCTTTCAGGGACAAGAAAAGGCTGAGGATGTGGACTGCCTCAAGAGACAGGCTGCTGAGGGCCACGTCTCACACTACTGTCATACTCCAGTGCAGTTAAAGAACCTGACAATCTGAATTTAAGCCTGACCTTGTAGTTAGTGTGAATGTATTTATTCGGTAAGATGGAAGGATGGAGTATATTTACTTAACGGCCTGTTTGTTCGACCAATAACACGTATATATTGTTGATGTTTTTTCCCAGACCTCTCCACTGTCATATGTCTGGCAGGGGGCATAAAACTAGGACGTGTTAGTTAAGTATTTTAATATTCCAGCATCTGGGAATTTAACAAAAATGCTATCTCGGATAGATCAGATGCATAAAGATTCATTCATAGAAATAACTTTGGATTCTGTGTTTGGAGGGCAGTGGCAAGGAGGATGAGCTGTGGCACGAACCCACGATCTGACCATTAAGGGTCTTTAACTATAGCATTTGGGCTCTCCTGAGCATAGGAGGGAAATTCAGGAAGAATTTTAGTATTTGGCGGAAACAGGATCACTTTAATTTTTATTTATTTATCTATTTATTTGGTACACGGTCTCACTATGCAGCTTGGACTTGTAGTGATCCTCCTGTTTCAGCTTCCCCAGTGCTGGGATTATAGGCGTACGCAGCCATGCCTGGTTTCAGTGGCTGGCATGGCACACCCAGAGTTCCTGGGCCAGCATGGCACATGCGGTACCAGGGATCAAGCTTGGGTCCCTGCACTTGCCAGGCAGGCGCTTAGACCCCTGAGCTGTCTCCCTGAACCCACTTCAGAAGATTAATCTACCTGCAAAGGCAATTTACAGTGAGAGGCAAGTTGGATAATGAGTGTATCTGAATAACCTAAGTAAGAAATGTAGACGGTTTGGACTTGAATGGACTTGGTCAGAGTAAGGCTTGCGGGAGCCAGTTGAAGAGAAATCAGGGCTAAGGATGATTCCTACACTCCTGGCCTGTGAAGTTAAGTGGATGGTAATTCGCTCATTGGATAAGGGAATTGAAGCTGAAAATTAGGGGCTGTCTTGGGAAAGACCATGGGTTTGGATGTGTTGGGCTTGAAGGGCTGCAGGAACACAGTAAGCTTTTGATTCAGACTTGGTATAGAGTAATTATATGCAACAAGTAAAAATGAGTGAATGAAGTTATCAAACTTGTTAACTATTTATCAACTAATTTTTCCCTGAGGCTGAAAAAGGTAAGAGGAGCTTTTTCTCTGGTGTAGAGAGGTCTCAATCAACAGCTGCTCTTTTTAATTCATACATTTTAATGTAGATTTCTCAAGATACAGAGCCATGCTGTTATCAGTGAAACTATGTTTTTCAGACTTTTTTTTGGTGTGGCCAGCTCAGCCCACCCTGGGGTTGGGGCTGGTGTGGCATGTGGTTCCAGGGATTGAATTGTGGTCCCTGCATGCTTGCCTAAGCTTGCTTAAGCAGGCACTTCAGACCACTGAGCTATCTCGCTGGCCCCAGACTTATTTATTGTAGGAGGCAGGTAGAACTTAATACACAACTCCAAATAAAATCCTTCTGCTTTTTTAACTTTTGCAAATGGGCCTGGTGGTTCCTTTGGACAGATTTCCTATGACCTCAGAGATTGAGCCTTCTGCATTCTTACAAATCTGCTGTCTTAGAGGCAGAGCATGACATCTGATGGCAAGACAGAGGGCGTGACATTTTATGATAGGGCTACGGAGATAACCAAGGTATTTTAAGGGCCAGGCCTAGGCACGGCCTACACCACCTCTGCCCACAGTCCATGGATTGACCCAAGTCAATGATCTCACCCCAGGGAAAGGGAACTAGTAAATGTGGACCCTGTTTGAGCCTGCAAAGAGAACGTAAGATTAGTGACCATCTAGAAAGTATCCACAGTGCTTGAAAACCAGAGAGCCAGTTTTCAGATAGACACATAAATAATAAATACACAACAAAAACAGTCAACATTCATGCTCCCATGCAGTCTTGTTGTACACAGAAGGCTCTTTATTGTACACTGCAATTGCAAAAGAAGACCATAGCAGTCTTTCTACTCACTTAAGGAACTTTGTTACTTGGGTGACAGAGGTTTACTTAATTCTTTTCAAGGAATTCAAACGCTTCTGCTGAAGATAGTACTTGGTAGCTACTTTCTCTTGCAATCAGCAGCATAAAATTTGCTACTGTGACTACAGAGGAGATTTTTTGGTAAAGTTTTGGAGTGGAGTCTTCCAAGAGACACATGACTATTTCAAGTTACAAAATAATATCATTGTTATTTAATATCAATAATCTGTTAAGTGGTACCCTCATTATATACCTGGCGAAATAAGAAAATTCCTTATATTTGCACAATATCTTATGTACATGTATTCTGGTATTTGATTAACATGATTATATACAGGCATATTATATATAATCTATCCTTAATGTCTTAATGCTAGCACCTAGATTTTCTATGGGGAATTTTCTATTGGGAGCTAGGACCCCTAACTTAGTCTCAAATGCCTTCTGTTTTGGTGGAGCTGACTCCAGTCCACCTCCAATTTATTGAGTGGACATGCAGCCCAGACCTGCCAATGAAACCAGACACTGGGCGCGGTTCAGAGATAAGCACAGAGTCCAAGTCATGTTCATCACAGTCATTGCCAGTCAATTACTGCACTACTGATTCAGTGGCTGAGAAACAGATCTTCTTTTTCCGAAGCTACTTGGACTAAAGCCTAGAGTTGCTCAAGGTCATCTTTCCCTGACAGAAGAAGCTTCCAGAACACAGCATCTGACTAAGGCAAGCAGGATTGAGGCCTACAGAGTGACTACAGTAGGTCCTAATGATGTTGTTTGAACCAGGGCCCACCAATACATTGCTACCCATGGACGTTTTTCCTACATGAGTCAGTATGTTCTGGGTTTTTCCTTTTGTCATTTGAATTGGGCATTTTTCACTTGCAACCATAAGAGTCCTGTACTTTTGGTTTGGCTATGATTATTTTCCTTAATTTATAGGAAAACAAGCTTAGGCTTAGAAAACTTAAGCATAGTTGGCCAAAAATTGACAAAATGTACAGTGCTTTATTATGTTTTTTTAAATTAAGATTCTAAGTTTTAAAGAACTCTATCTTTGCTAACAAGATTTTATAATGTAAAAAGTTTTGTCACAGGGCCGGGGAGATGGCTCAGTGGAATAAGTGCTTCCCTGGCAAGCCCAAGGGCCTGAGTTCAATCCCTGGTTCTGCCAAAAAAAAAAAAAAAAGTTTTATCAGGATAGAATTCCCTCATTGTGTCTAGAATGTTTTGCCTTTCTGATATTTATTGGCATCTGTTGTGTGGATTTTATTACTTTGAATATGAATTGCTGAGTCACTCTAAAGAAATAAACAGCAAATTTAAGTATTTTATGAGCCATATGATGAATGCTTAAGCTTATTGCTGTGTTGGAAATAAAATTTTTTCTACGGTTGAGCTCCAGGTCTGTCCTAAAATCAATAAAGAAAGTTTAAAATACTCAAATGTGTGCTACTTTAAAAAGCTAGTGGGTTTTTTGGGGGAGAAAAGCATGTATGTACCATATACTTCAAAAATAACTAAATAACAGTATTCTTAATGGGAAAAAAATCCCATTTTTTCCTGGAACTGTGAATGGAAAACTCAACTGCATACCATTCCATTTCAAGGATCTGTAATCTTAGACCATTGAAGAGTTCCCCTTTCCAAAGAATGTTTCTCTGTGTGGTTTCTAAACCTCCTGACTTTTTGCAAAAATTTAGCATACTCTGGGAAGCATAAGAAAAGTAACAATGTAGAAATGTCACAGACCATCTTTAGTTTTTGTGTGTGACACAGAGCTAATCCATTTGTTCCCATCCTCCTTGGCCATAGATTTTATTTCATTTGATTTTCTTTCTCTTTTTTTTTTTGCTGTAAATATTTTTCTACAGTTTTTAATTTGTATGCATACATATTTGCCTCACATAACGATCACGTTCCTTGTTTTGAGTTGTGCATGCACATACACATCTTAATCCCTTCTTTGGCCCCATTCGTTTCTCTCTCTTCCTCTCTCTCTCTCTCTCTCTCTCTCTCTCTCTCTCTCTCTCTCTCTCTCTCTCT
>NW_004524600.1:17047878-17054446 GCF_000260255.1 Octodon degus
ATCCCCCAGCACCACATGCCAGCCAGCCCCGCCCCCTGCTGGGCTGAGCTGGCCACACACACACACACACACACACACACACACACACACACACAAATAAATAAAATTAAAAAAAAAAAAAAAAGCAAAACAGTGAGCTATAAAGAAGTGATAAGGAGCCAGACGTGGTAGCACAAGCCTGCCACCCCGACACTTTAGGAGGCTGAGGCAGGAAGATGACAAGTTTGATTTCAAATTGGCTCAAACTTAGCAAGACCTTTTCTTAGAATTAAAAAAATAAAAATAAAAGTGGCTGAGGATGCCGTTCAATGAGAGAACCCTGACTTCAACCGTCAGTAGTGGGACTAAATGAGGGAACAAAACCCCAAACAAACAACAGGGTTTTTTTTCCAAAACAAACACAAGGACCACATTAGCTTGAAGCCAGGCTTAGCTCCTGTGAGCACGTGACCAGCCAAGTCTAGGATTCTGCTGCGCTATCTTAGTCCTCTCAAATCAGTACTTATGTTAATGAAGCGTAGAAACCTGGTGGCATTCAATGTGATGTTCACCTTGGTAGAATGCTCTACCCACTGCCTGCCTGTCTCTGAAGTCCCTGAAACAGCAGCAGACAGGACAGGTAGCCCAGTCAGAGTCACAAGCAGGGTGCAGAGGAAGCTGCACCACAAGGACCTTGATCTCACAGCGCAGAGATGTTGTTCTCATGCGAGGGCCTGGAGTTTTAGATCGGATGTTGGTGCCACACTGGGGCTTAGGAAACTCAGTCACTGATCTCTCAGAGCCCAATTCCATCCACTGCAGAGCTCAAATATAAAGGCCTCTCTCAGGGGTGTGCGTGACGACTGAGAGATTAAAGTGCTCTATTAATTTGATTTATCTTTCAGTCCAAAAACTTACAAATCTTAAAATCCACATAAAGAGCAAAATGAGGGGCCGGAAAGATGGCTCAGTGGAACAAGTGCTTCTCTAGCAAGTGCAAGGGCCTGAGTTCAATCCCTGGTTCCACAAAAAAAAAAAAAAAAAAAAAGGCAAAAGATAGGAATGATAAATAATAGGAAATAAGGAATAGATCTCTTGTAAAACAGGAGGGGACTCAGAGATGAAGGAAGTGGGCTGGGAGGGAGCAGGAGGGGTGAAAAAAGAGTTCAAATGTGTTAGGTACGTGTATAAACTCCCCACAACAAATGCAATCACCGTGTACTGCAAATCTGTACCAATGACAATAGAAAGACATTGAAGAGAATTGAGTACTGGTTTTTCCATTCCTTCCCCTTCCATGAAAATTATGGAAAACGCCTCCAAAATCCAAGAACTAACACAACTACAGTCACATGCACAAAAGTATCTGAGACAAATTAAATTGCCATTAAGAGTAATTACACAATTAAATTGTATTACTGAATACAAGAATATATGTGTACAAACCCTCACACTCATACACACACAATGTTTTGATTTTAAGTTTAGCCAAGTGGAAAAATCAAATGTCAGAAAGATTCCTCTCCAGTAGCTGAAGACATGAGCCATGATTTCACCAAAGAAGTCTGATGATTCATCTCTTTACTACCACAGAGTCTTACTTAATGTGAGACATTTTGTTTGGACCCTTCCTCATTGTCCTCCTGGTCACCTCAGCCCTTCTCTGCCACCCAGTTTTCCCAGGCCTACAGGGCTGTTCCCATCCCTGGCAACTGGCAGGGAAAAAAGCACAAGTAAAGCAGGTCATCAGCCAACTAGCAAGAAAGCTAACAGGATAGTGACAGGGTGCAAATGAAAGGGAGGCTTGCAGCCCATCCTTTCCTCTCCCTTTCTGGCTCTCATTGACCTCTTGCTCCTGAGCTCTTCCTTAGGCTCACCCCCCAACAACCCTCACCCTCATCCTACAACTCCATTCTGTGGAGTTCAACTCCATTCTTCCTCTGCTACGTCCACCTCTAAAATTTGCAAACCTTTGCAGTAGAACTATAGGATGGGACCCAACCTTTAACGTATGGGCCTTCAGCAGGCACTTGTAACCCAGACCATGGTAGCAGCTCAGTTGACCACTCTGCCCTGCTTCTTCCCAAGGACCTAGATTTCAGAAGGCTCAGCACTGCTTCTCCCAGCCTTGCTTTTCATCAAACTTATTCTTTCAAATCTGCTTATCTCAGCAAGGTATAAACTAAAGAAACTATTATGCAACTTAAAGTGAGGACAAATGCTTTTTTTCCTGTTTGGGAGATGATATTTCAAGAAAGTCAGCCTATATTCATCTGCAGTTAGTGAAATAATTGTACAGAATTGATTAGAGAACTGAGGCTAATATCTGTGGATCATAGACATTTTATTCCTTTAACTTTTAACTTCCTCTCTTTTTGGTTAAAGACCGTCTCTAGCTAATGCACTCATTTCTCCAAGAAGAATCTTGCTTAAGGATAACTAATTGCTTCAAAGGAGAAAAAAATACAACATGAAACAGCACTTCTTGCTATTTATGAGTAAACAGTGTAGTTTGCATGGGATGGTTGCTCTTCTTTCTAATCTTAAAGCGTAAAAAGAAGATAGGTGTTCCTGGGTTTTGATCCATGCTAAGCACCTACAGTTGAAAAGTGTAGATGCCAGAAACATGTATAAGCCAAGCTCCTTCAACTTTGATCAACAGTTGGGAAGAACAAGTATGCACTTGCAAATTACAAGTGTTGTGTGTAAATATTATTACTTTTGCTAAATATGCAAAGTTGTAGGCAATTTCTTCCAGGGCATACTCAACTTATTGCAATGTGTTGTATTTAATCATTTGCTTTGTGTATATTTAAATACAATATATTGGTAAAAATGAATTATATTTATGGTTTTCAAAAATACTTTCACTTGTATCTCTTCATCCTGAAGAACTAGGGATGGCAAATCGTAGGTTCTAGAAACACAACTTCCACCAGAGGCAGCTCTCACACACGTGCTTCAGTCTCTTCTTCCAGCCACTGAATGTAACGTGACCAAATGGTTCCACTTCCATCTTGGTTCTTAGAGAAGATGTTCTTGGCCTGGGCAGGCAGAAAGACAAGGAGCCTGGGTCCTGAGACTGCACAGAGCAAGGCCTCGGTACCAGCTCTAGACTGGATCCTGCATGTAAGTCACAGACATACTGACAATGGTAGGAATAAGCTGATTGCATATGCACCCCTCCCCCATTCAGCCTGCCCTGAGGGCTGGCATGGCACGTGGTACCAGGGATTGAAACACAGTCCCCTGCACCTGCCTAAGCTGGCCTAAGCAGGCCCTTTAGACCACTGAGCTATCTCACTGGCACCTCTTCTGGGTTTTAAGGCTTGGATCCAGGGTTTTGCTTGGGCTTCTTGTGTCTCCACAGCATGTTCTCTACTTCAAACTGGGGGCTGGCTTTGATTTAGTTCCAGCTCTGGTCCCTGGAGAAACAGGAAGCAGGCAATCTAGCAGAATATCCTTGGCATATTCTGCTCCTCTTTGCCAGTATCTGACCCAACAAGACCCTCTCCCACAAGTGAGGGCGAGTCAGGAAATCAAACAAGGAAGAGCAATGGCTCCGGATATAGCCAGAGCTGAGGCTACACAGGAGGCATAGGACTGGGTGCAGAAAGTGCCAGTGACAGAAGAGTGACTTGAGATCATAGTTGGTGCATAGTGAAAACAAGACAGGACACTAGGAGAAACGTTGACCGACCTGCTGCCAGGACGATCTGATTTACTTTCAAAATCTATGATCACGCTCAGTTGGATTCTGACATGTTGTGATCCTTCTCCAGTGTGCTATTGGGAACAACACTTGTGTACTTTTGTGCAAATATAAATTGGTTAAAGTTTAAGGAGGGCAACTCAGCAATTCTCATAAACATTTTAAATGCGCACTCACTCCAAAATATTTTAAAAGAGGGAGAGGAGGGCTTAGCAAAAACACTGAAAATTTGCCTTTATTATTTATTATTGAGAAGAGTTCCTGTTTATGCATGGTGACAAACAGGCCCACACTTACATATCTGTTCTACTTCCCAAAGTAAGAAAATATCTTTTCTGAACTTAATAATATATAAAACCCACATGAAGAGAAAAACGTAAAATGGAATTGAAGTTTATGAGAAGGATTTTCCATCCGTGGGATGCAATACCTGAGATAACACCAAAGAAGAGAGATTATTTTCTGGTTCATTTCAAAGGTTTCAAATCATGGTTATTCAGGTCTGCTGCTTTGGGAGCATGTGGTGAGAAAAATCAATGCATTTCATGGTAGCCAGGAGAGAGAGAGGAGAGAAGAGAGAGGAGAGAGAAGAGAGGAGAGAGAGAAGAGAGAGGGGAGAGGGGAGAGAAAGAGAGAGGAGATAGAGGAGAGAGAGAAGAGAGGAGAGAGAGAAGAGAGAGGGGAGAGAGGAGAGAGAGAAGAGAGAGGGGAGAGAGGGAAGAGAGGAGAGAGAGGAGAGGAGAGGAGAGAGAGAAGAGAGAGGAGAGAAAGAGAGAGGAGATAGAGGAGAGAGAGAAGAGAGGAGAGAGAGAAGAGAGGAGAGAGAGAAGAGAGAAGAGAGAAGAGAGAGGGGAGAGAGGAGAGAGAGGAGAGAAAAAAGAGACAGGAGAGAGAGAAAAAAGAGGGGAGAGAGGGAAGAGAGGAGAGAGAGGAGAGGGGAGAGAGGAGAGAGAAGAGAGAGAAGAGAGAGGAGAGAAACACAGAGGAGATAGAGGAGAGAAGAGAGGAGAGAGAGAAGAGAGAGGGGAGAGAAAGAGAGAGGAGATAGAGGAGAGAAGAGAGGAGAGAGAGGAGAGGGGAGAGAGAGAAGAGAGAGGGGAGAGGGGAGAGAAAGAGAGAGGAGATAGAGGAGAGAGAGAAGAGAGGAGAGAGAGAAGAGTGAGGGGAGAGGGGAGAGGGAGGAGAGGAGAGTGAGAAGAGAGAAAGAGAGAGAGAGACACACACACACACACACACACACACAGAGTCTCAGTATTTTGTTCCTTAGGGAGACATTTCAGCTCTAAACCATAACAATGACTGTATTTAACCTATTTTGATGATTCTGTTATTCTTATATATGAAGTTAATAGAAATTATTGCTAATTTATTACTATTTCAGTTTGATAAGATAGCTCAATATAAGGGAGATACATAGAATTAATTACACACATCTACATACTACTTTGAACATACAATAGGGTACCAGAGACAAGCGATAGGGTTTGCATCTAGATACCAACCCCAAATTCTTCAAAGCAGTCATGAAGAGGTGGGCTTCTCAGAGGAGGCTGAAGCCAGAGTTTGTGGTTGGTTCCTAGTCAATGCTGGGGTTAGGGTTATGAGTGCCACATGTGCTGTAGGGCAAGTAACCTGCATATGATATAAGAGACAGAAAGACGCTTGTCCCTTCTCCCTGTCCTTGGTCACTTTTGCTGTGTTCTGCTGCCATGAGCTGCTGCCCCCTGCCGTGTGCCCCCCGCCTTGGAACCAGCCAATTATGAACTGAAACCTCTACAAACTGTGAGCTAAATAAACATTTCTTCCCTTAACTTGGGGCATTGGGTATTTTGCCTCAGCAATGAGAAAAGTAACTAAGACAGGCATTGATTCAAACCAGCAGACAAGCAGTGCATCGACTAATAAATTGTTTGAGAACACTTGGTAGACAGAATGGGAAAAAATATGGTCTTTCCTCACACAACATAAATGCGCATACTCACAAACTATCCAGCCAGTTTAAATGTCTAACGATACAAAGAATAAAGTATGATAGCACTAAAATAAAATTTTGGTGACTATCTTCTCATATGGAAAAGGCCTTAGTAGGAATCCAAACAGTAAAAACAAAATATTGACATCTGATTACAAAAATAAGAATGTAAGAACCATAGAAACCTTGGCCAGTAAATAATAGACTAAGAAAAAATACTTGTGATACATTTGGAGGGTTTAATATTTTTGCTATAGAGAGAACTGATACTTCAGCAAGACAAAGTCACATACTTCCTAGAAGTGGATAAAAAAAATGAAAAGACATTCAGAAAATGGATTTAATGATGAATACTGATAGTGTGAAAATTGACTAATATAATTAAACAAAATACATGGAAATTAATCAAATACCTGTTAGATACACAAAGATTAAAAAGATTTGCAATCACTTAGAGAAGGCAACAGATACCTCAACAATGAGCAAAGAAAAAAATTATTTGTGTATGTCAGATTAATAAAGAAAATGATTACCAACCATAAGTCAAATTGAAGAGAAATAATTAGAGCAATTAACTTGTATGATTTTCCTGTAAGTATGTTCTATCCTAATGTCAAGCTTTTTTGGTTTTCTTGTCTTTGGATTATGTCAGGCTTGGCAGGGAAGATCTCTGTGACTGTTCCTGTCATTTGTATATAACTAGATTTATAGATGTGATTATGTATGGCTTCATAAAGGGCTGGGAGAGATAGAAATAAGAGAGAAGGAGGACCTGATTTACAAAAGAAAACTTAAGATCAAGAGATCATAAAACCAGCTGGGAAGGCCAGAGGAGATGGCTCAGTAGAATAAGTGCTTCCCTGGCAAGCGCAAGAATCTGAGTTCAATCCCTGGTTCCGCAAAAA
>NW_004524600.1:17054701-17056971 GCF_000260255.1 Octodon degus
TAATGGTGTTTGTAAATAGGATCACAAGTCCGCATCTTGTACAGCAATTAACCACTAAGAAGAATATATGCAGTGTATTATTTGTTGAAACTGTACTTCCAATTTGATTTGAAACTGTCTCATTGCTATCTGTTTATCAATAAAACTTAAAAAAAAAAAAAGACCAAAGCTCAGCTGGGCATGGTAGCATATACCTACAATCCCAGCACTGGGAAGGCTGAGGCAAAAGTATCATCATGAGTTCAAGGCCAACCCAGGCTTACAGTGAGATTTTTTTTTTTTTCACTATATTTTAGGGACGGGTCTACAGGCTATTCAGTGTCTCACTACTAGATCAGACTCATAGTGATTCTGTTTACAGCCTCTGAAGTGCTGGAATTACAGGTGCGCGCCACCACACCCAGTCTTACATAGAGATCTTATGAAAAATAAAAAAGATGTTATTTTTAAAATTCCATTAATAATATACAACCTGAATGAAAACTTTGGAAAATGTGTATAAAATGTTTATTGGAATGAAAAAAAAAAAAAAACCAGCTGGGACTTAAACTCCTGTGTAACAGCACCCTGGAGAGTCTGAGCCACTGCCCTAGAATTCTAAAAATTCTCAAGCATAACCTGGGAGTAGTGTAATCATCAAAATCCAAAGGACTTGAAAATACGCATCTGCATGGTAGCTTTGTGGACAGAAGTAGAAGGGAGGTTTCTCCTGCATTGGTGTTAAGAACACTTGGGGACACTGAATGACTTGACTTGAAGGAGGAGAAAGGTTTTGTGGTGATCCCCAAGTAGGGCATCTTTTTTCTTTTCTCTTTTTTCTTTTGCTATAAGATAACGCCTGAGGCTAGGTAATGTATAAAGAACACAAACTCATGTGGCTTACAATTCTGGAGGATGGAAAGCCCACGAGCACGCCACCACCTGGGGCCCTCTTGCTGCACCATAGTGTGGCTGAGGGCACCACATGGTGCTGGGACTGAGCCATTGTGTAGCTTGGGTCTGCCTTCCTCTTCCTCTCCCTTGAACTGCTGCCATGTAGGTCTCACTATCAGGACTTCATCTAATGCTAGTTACCTCCTGAAGGCTCCAACTCCAAACCACATCAGCACAGGATCAAATCTCCCACCCATGACCTTTTGAAGCACAAAACTAATTCAGGCCCTTCTCCACCCTCAACAGGATAAACCACTGAACCTAATTTGAGTTTAAGGAAATAGTAGTACATTTCTTGGGTACTTGGTTTAACAATTGCTTAGTTGTGTCACTAAAGGTATGGAAGGTCTTGGTTCACTGTAGAAGCTCAAAGAACCTGGTCCACAGGTCTGCCTTGGCTTCTAATGGCTTCTGACCATCCTTGGTGTCACTTATTCATGGCTGAATCACCATGCCTGTGCCTTTCTTCACACCACCCTCTCCTCTGTGTTTTCTCACCTTTTCCCAAGTTCCATTAGATTCAGAGCCCACTGCCATCCAGGATGATTTCATTCATTTAATTTGCCCAAATCCTTCTGGTCCGCCACACTTCCGAGCTCCCAGAGGATGCATCTTTCATGGGAGCACTATCTTCTACACTAGGGAACTGCAGCAAATATTTCAGTGGAAACTTTTGAAGGATGCGATTTCAAGAGATTATTATCTTTTTATGTACTGTACTGAATTTTAAAAATAATTAACATGAATTATTTCCCCAAACCACCAAAAAAGAAAGAATAGTTAATAATTAGTTTGCTGAAGAGTGAGGGGTTGACATTTTCAAGTACCCTTGGTACCAATGTAGAATGGTAGAGTCTTTCAGGGGATAATCTGGAAAATCAAATTGTGGGAATTTATACCACATATGTACATGCATCACTGTACACTGATCACAGCATAGTTTACAATGGCAAAAATATTTTAGAAAATATCTTTCTGTGGTTTGGTTCTTTATCAACAGAGTACAAAAGACAGATATATAATTCTATACCATAGAGCCATTAAAAATAAAGAAGAGAGATAGTTTACTGTATGCTGACAAAGATAAAAATGTATATTGTTAAATAAAACCAGAAGGTCAAAAACAATATTTATAACATGACCTCATTTAAAATTAGTATTTTTATGCACAGGGGAAAGGTCCAATAGGATGTAAGCAGCAATTATGTTGGAAGGGTGAGATTGTAGAATTTTTATTTCATGTTGTTATGGTTTGTGTCTATTTGTTCCCCCAAAGCCTCATGAAGTCATGGGGCAGGGACTTCTAGAGTTTGAGATTAATTCTTTTTTTTTTTTTT
>NW_004524600.1:17057721-17079283 GCF_000260255.1 Octodon degus
ACACACACACACACACACACACACACACAAATAAATAAAAATAAAAAATGTTAAAAAAATTTATAAAATAGGCATCTATAATTTCTATGTTAAAAAGAGAAACAATGAAAAGAAGGAATATTTTGGAAACAGAATGGGAAAGAATAAGAGGAACAGCCCATGGAGAGCCGCATTGTTCCAAGGTTGGGTCTTAGGCCAGGACTGAGACTCAGCCACTCAGCTGTGCGCAGGACCTCCCTCAGCCACAGCCTATGAATAGCGTGCCTCACGTTCTCTGCTGGGCCTGTGTTTTTGTGCCTTTGGCGTGGCTCGGCTGGGAACCCCCTTGAAATTTCCACTAAGGGCCTTTCTGCTGTTGTGACATATGGACCGTTTCTTCATTTTCTGTACAGTACGAGAGCCAAGAATGCCACTAGCTACAGACTCCAGTTTCCCCCATCCCACGGCTTCCTAGATCTCTGACCTTTAGCAGGTTATTTTACCTCTCCGGGTTGCCTATCTCTAGGGTCAATTTTGGAGCCAAAGTTGAAAAATCAGCTAAAATTCCCTTCTTAAATAGTGCAATAGGATAGGTACACGTGGGCGTCCCTTCATACCTGCCCTCCCTTTCACCCTTTCTTTTTCCTCCCCGTCCACATTTCTTAGCAGGTGAGTAATTCTGGCAGTGGTCCACAGTGAGGGCTCTAACATCCCTCTGTGGCATTTAAAACATTGAAGAGGAAATACTTTGATTGTCTCTATGATAAAGAAACCACTGGCTTTGATTAGATCCCTCCCCTAACCCCAGGAATGCCAGATGTACTACAAAACATGAGACAGTGCCAGACTATAAAGATCTTGCTTGCACCCCATATAACTTTTCAACCCCACAGGATATTCACACAGGTTATAAGCCTCTTCATACGACTTCAGCCTAGAAACAACTTTCATTTCATACAGCCACGCTGCATGCCCCAACTTTCCATTTAAGACCGTATTTTATTTTGTTTAGACCTAACCGCTTGTTTGGAAAATCACATTCTGACAGTAGCACCACTTGTGCTATTTGAGTCTTCAAATAAACACACGTCTCCAGCCATCTGCCTTTGTAATTGTCACAAGTTGCTTTGGTGCATAGGTGCAACCATCTGACTACCCAATTTAGTCTTCTAGAATACTGATTCTTAAGCATTTTTGCCATGAAATTCATACTAAACCATAATAAATTATTTTCCTCTTATTTCTGCTTAGATTCGTTTGTGCATTACATGTATAAGCAGATACTATTACACATCACTTTTTTTTTTTTTTACACATTACTTTTATTTCTGGGTCATAAAGGAAGATAATAAAACATTTAGTTTTTTAAAAAGGGCATGACAAGTTGAGGACTAGTCCAGAAAGTTTTACAAATATCTGGCAGGGGGCATCTCTCAAGCAAAGTTGGGAGAGTTCAACCTTGGCCTGTTTTCAGTGGTAGTGATACTGGTCAAAATTTTTAAAATCTCACCGTACCCTTGACAACAGGAATCATAGGCATTCAAACAGCAGCTTCAACGGACCCCTCTAGAGCCAGAACCAGGGAACCAACAGAACTTGAAGAACACTTATAAGAAAGGTGCTTCGTCCAATAAAGAAATCAAATAATTTCACTTTCCTTTCTAGTGTATCATACTAAGTGACGAGAGATTCACCGTGAGCCTGTAGAAAAATGCTAAGCAGGAAGCCAGAAACGCAAGTACACTGGGAACAGGCAAGGTGGGACAGTGGTTAGCAGGTAGAGATGAACTTCTAAGTTGGGCCATGAGAATGTTAAGGAATGTGAAAATATTTTGGACACCACACTTCATTGGTATGTGACGCAGCTCCTAGCACTGCAAGCTTGAATGGAGCACCAGATACTCACTTCAATGTTTCTTTTTTTCTTTGCATTTTAGTAAGGATCTACAAGCACTCACTCCATAGATTGGACTCATAGTGATCCACCTGTGTTCCGCCTCCCAAGCGCTGGGATTACAGGCATGCACCACCACGCCCAGTCTCCTTCGACATCTCAGTGTGCCCCAGGGGCAGGGTTGACATGGCACCTTGGGGATCGAACCCTGAACGCTAGGTCTGCCTAAGTAGGCGCTTTAATCCACTGAGCTATTTGTCCGGCCCTAGTGTTTCTTACAGGTGTCATTGAGCATCTGAAAGATAAGCAATTGATACATTGGGGTTCTTCATGTTCCTGTGCCGAAGCTGTGGAAGACGTGTGGAAAGCATTGAGCATTGCCACTAAATAAATACTTATTTCCATTTTAAGATACTTTGTACTGCTTTTCTTTTATTGGATACATGCTGCTGATGGAAAATCTTCCTTCTCAACTTGACCAAGAGCACTGATCTAGAACACACCAAGGCAACCGTGATCAATTTTCCCCATGTTTCCTGATGACAGTAGCAATTGCCCAGACCTTCCGATGGATTTCAAGCCACAGACAATTTGTCCAAGTAAAGTACCAACAAAACTAGACATTGATTTCAAAGTTTATTTTAAATCAAAACATATTGAAAGCAAGACTTGCCTGAGATACTATACAAAATAGATGCTCTGTGTCCAAAGAATAGTGGACTACTGCATTAAAGTGAGAAACTGCATGCGGAAGTGAATAGCATTAAAAATAAATCTAAAGAAGATGGGACTGGGGAGATAGCTCAGCAGCCTGAGCACCTACCTGGCAAGCACAAGGCTGGAGTTCAATCCCTGGTACCACGTGCCTTGCCGGCCCTGAAACTGGGTTTGGTAGCTTACACCTATAATCCCAGCACTGGGGAGGTTGAGACAGGAGGATCACTGTGAGTCCAAGCTGCATGGCAAGATCCTGTACCAAGTAAATTAACTAATTAATAATAATAATTCTAAAGAAGAAAGCTGGAAAGGATCCAGGAAAACATTTTATATAGCCCAAACAGAATATAAATGAGATGATCTTCCAGTTAAGACATATTTTAAGGTTGAGGATCAGCAGTACTTACCCTGTCGCTCACGGGAACTTTCATTACATATACATGTGTCTCACATATGGAATATCCCACATAGTCATACGTGACTGATAGGTACAGACATAGCAAAGTAGACATATTCACTCATTGGCATGACATAAAGTCTTGCTGATGTGGGACATGCTGGCATGTAATTGGTGTGCTAGGCAGGCATAGTGCTGTCACCCGAAGCTAAGCTAGCGAGGACTCAAGCTGATAACTGAGAAACAGCCTCCCAGACTTGTCCTGGAGAAAGACTCTTGGAAGGGCATCCACTCCATCCTGGATGAGCAGGAGCATTTCCCACAGTGGGTGATGTCTAAGCTGTGATTCAAAGGACAAGATGGCATTCGCTGGGTGATGCTAGTATTTGAAGGCCAAAGAGATTGCTTCCTGCAGGGGTCACAGCATTTAGAAAGATCAAGAAAGTAAGAAATCTTCAAGGAGTGAAAGAAGCCCAATGTGCTGTGAGTAGCACGAAGGCCACAGAGGCAAAGAGGAACCCACACAACACCCTCGAGGGTCTGCACACTGTAAGGCCTGTGGTGAGACTTTCAAGGAGAGCAGTGCAAGCCAATGAAAGATCATGCTAGCCAGAGAGTGGAGAAAGGAATGGGGGAGCAAGGCTGAACTGTATTATTGGAATGTGTTTGTTCAATCATCACGCAGGCTCACTTACCATTTCCTTTTTTCTAGCTCCCAGAGTATAGTGGATTCGCAACAGGTGGTCAACTTGTAACACCCAGCTCAACTCACACAGAGTGGTGCTGAATGTGTGAGGCCCACCTGAGGATTGCTGTTGCCAGCATAAGAGGTAGAACTGGAGGAGGAGGAGGAGGAGGAGGGGGAAGAGGAGGAGGAGGAGGGGGAGGAGGAGGGGGAAGAGGAGGAGGAGGAGGGGGAAGAGGAGGAGGAGGAGGGGGAGGAAGAGGTAAGCTGCAGGGAGCTGTTGGAAGCTTTTGGAGAGGCTGCAGGGAGCCCTCGGTTCTCTTGGAGGAGCTGTCCTGCTGGCTTCCATGATGAGCTCAGCTGTTCTCATCACTGCAGGAGCGCAGGACCTTGGTGTTGCCAGGAATGGCTGCGGTTCACTTCGGGGAGCTCTGGCCTTTGCTCTGAGCCTTGCTTCTTGGCTCCAGAGCGGAGGGTCATGTGCTGCTCAGTCTCCTGGAAAAGCTTGTCGCATTGGCTTTCCTGATGGGAACTCATCTTTCCTCCTCATCAGAGGAGCTCAGGACCTCATTGTTGCTGAGGATGGCTGTGGCACTTCTTGGGAAAGCTCTGGTTCTTACTTTAAGCATCATTTCCTGGCTCGAGTGCAGATCTTTCAGCCTGCTGACACAGATCCTTCATCCCACTGGCACAGATATTCTGGCTTCCATCACTGACCTTTGGGCCTTCCTAGCACTAATCTGTGAAAGAGTCCAGCAGGAGGTGCTGTCATGGGCTCTAAGCCTCCACTTAGACTTGTGGGAGGCACTGTCATGGGCTCTTGGTCTTCAGCTGGACTCACAGAGGACATTATCGTCCCAGGCCCACAGCTAGATTCTTTGGTCTTTAGTGCATGGACAGATTTCCTGAGCTCTCTTTTTGTATATGATTCTTTGGGTGACTATTACAAATAATCTTACAAAATATGTGTCCTGTATTGTATTGTTCCCCTTACAAAACCCCAAATCACAACACAGATCTTACCTGCCCACAGTGATTCTGTGCTTCAATGTACTTTAAGCATATTTTTAAAGTCTCTGTCAATATATCCTGATTAGGACATTAGAAGGGAATGAAACGAGCCCTGCAGAAAATGAAGCAAGGAGATTATAATGGATTGAGACTCTAAACAATGAGAAAATCATTTTAAGTGCGAGATAAAATAATATATGAACTCTCCTGGCACTGATACATGAAGAGCTTTAAGGAATCTTCCTCCTATAACATAGGATACACACATGATTACAAATTCCAAAAATAAGAAATCATTTTTAAAGGATATTTTGAGGGGGCTGATGGTGTAGTTCAGAGTCATAGTGCTTGCTCAGTCTACAAAAGGCTATAGGTCACACAGACACACACAAGTGTGTGCGCGCACACACACACAGCCTACAAGGCTTCACAGGGGAAGGGATTTTTATGGAGTTTTCTTAAAGATAGGTAGGGTTTCAGTAATCTAAGACTCTGAGACTAGGGAGCAAGAGGAGAGGGAGGTAGACTATTTGAAGTAGAAGGAGACCTTGGGAAAAGAGGCCAAAGATGCTGCAATCATAAAGTGTCAGTTTTGCTTGGAACTGTGGACATACAGCCAGATGACTATGGGACCCAGTCTACTCACTGCCCTGTGGCTAGCTAGCTTGCGTTGGCTCATTTACTCCCCTTGAAAGTCTTGCCATTGCTTCTGAAAACAAGAGCGCTCAATTTTTGAAGCAGGACCTAGAACTCTGCATTAGCAAATCACGTCTGCCATGACTGGTGGGGTAGATGAAAGTTTTGCAGGATAATTACAGGGAGCAATGTGGCTTTACTGGTCCAAACACGTGATGGGAAAAGCATAGGAAAGCTAGTCAAAAATGGGTCATTAGCTTTCCTGATGCAGCAGCTGTAGCAATCAGGCCAAACTAGGCATTCGAACCTATTAGGAATGTGAGCGCTAACTCATAAAACCTTGTAATAACCATAGCAAACAACACAGAGCATTAGATAGTGTTTATGAAAGGGCTTGTGAGAAACACTGCTTTTAGTACATGGTTTGGTGTTGTTAAAAAAATCAGAGCTTGAAAGTGAAGTTACTGTCCCTTGGCTAGTGAATGGTTTATCTTGCTTTTATGAAATAATACCTAACAATCTCTCTGCTGTCAAATAGCCCTAAAGAGTCTTCTGATTCTGAGAAGAGCTAGTTGATCTCATAGAGAGGTAAGCATATTATTTGGTGTCTTATAAATTGACACTCATGGCCTCGAGCAAATGTGTTTTTTCTGATTTCTCCTTTAGGGTTTTTAATAAATCTATGCACACTTCCCCATCTTTTGCTACTGGCCAAAGAGAATCCAGAAGAACCACTCCACTGCAGGATTCTTTTTGGCATAGGTAGAGTTGGTTCTGAAAAAGAATTTACACACACACACACACACACACACACACACACACAAAGTAAAGCATAAGCAGATTGCAGAGCTTTTCTGCAGGAGAAGCCTTGAAGCTTGGTTTCAGTGCTAACTTTAAAAGCAGACAACTGAGAGGTAAGTTTTGAACAACATGTTAACAATTAAAGTGACATTTAAAAAGACACTTTAGGCAGAGACACCATGACTTGAAGCTTGAGGAGTTGGGATGGAAAAGCTGCCCAACAACTGAGTGCCAATGGCGGTGCTGTGTTCTCACAGAAAAAGCAGGGAACATCCAGGCACACAAGATGTATTTACTTCCTGATAGCAAAGTGGCTGAGGTTATCCTCTTGTAAGCAGAAAGTTTATTTCAGCTCACAGTTCAGGAAGTTTCACTTCATGATCAAGTGGCCTCATCACTTTGGGCCTCTGAAAACACAGCACACCGCATAGAAACTTCTGGTAAGAGGAAAAGCAGAAGAGTGAAAAGCAAAGGGTCTCCCAGTCTCCTTCAGGGCACACCCCCAGTGACCTGGAGACTCCCACAAAGCACCACCTCCTAGAGGTTCACCACCCCTAATGCTTTACCTGGGGACCAAGCCTTTAATGGACCTTTGGGTGACATCAACATCCAAACTAGAGCACAAGGTCACTGGCTTTGACTGTTCATCTCAGATGGCTATGTAGTTAAAGCACAGCAGGAAAGAAGGAGAGGTGTTAATAAAAATAGAAAGGGATCTTGAAATTACAAAGGGAGACATTGGGGAAGTATGAAGAAAGTAAACAAGAAATGGCAGATGGCAGAAAATAGCAACGTGTGCACACAAGAGACAAAAGCAATTTCAGAAAATATAAGTGCAGAGCAGAATAATTCTCATAATTTATTTCCTGATTTTCAGTGCTCTATAGAGAATAGCACTTTAACATTGTTTTCCACTGCCGAGTGTGGTATACTATGCATCCAGGAGGTTGAGGCATGAGGATCTCTACAAGTTTAAGCCCAGTCTGGGCTACATAGTGAATTCAAGGCCAGCCTGAATCCATAGTGAGACCCTGTCTCAAGAAAAAAAAAAATTGCTTTCCACATGCAGTAGATGAGGAATGGTGTCTTCTCAGGCCCTGGTGCCTATGTCCTGTCAGATGTTAGCTCGAGCCACTCAAGGGACAAAGGCGGGCTGGTGAATGCGGGGCAGCAGGAGAGGCCCAGGGTGAAGGGCCATGTCGGGCAAGATGACTGACTATTCTGGGAACAGCAAGGAAGAGAGTGTGGGGTGGGAATTAACATTTATTTCCAAGTATGAACCAGATGCTGTAAATACAGTATCTCATTCAACCTTTGCCACAGCACCAAGGAGCAAATACATGACCAAACAAACAGGAGGTGGAAGGTGGCAGCCGGATAGCTTAGGGGACTAAAGTGCCTGCTTAGGTAGAGTACAGCAGTGAGGATTCAATCCCCATCCCCTGGGGCACGTAGAGATGGTGATGGAGACTGGGCATAGTGGTGCCCGCCTATAATTCCAGGGCTTGGGAGACTGCAAACAGGAGAATCACTACAAGTCTAATCTACGTAGTGAGACCCTGTAGACCCTGTACTAAATAAATAAATAAAAAAGAAAGAAAGAGACAGGAGGTTAAGTCACCTGCCCGGGACACAGAGACACTGGGGCTGTGACTGTATTTGGAAGCTAAAGTCACAACACACTTACTCTCAATATGAGAAAAATAGCACTTGTAGGACAGAAGGAACAAGGAAAAAAAACCTTAGAGAGAGTCATCAAATAGGAAAAAATATCAAATAGAAATAGAAATCTGATACTAAAAACATTAGACCAAGCCACCAGCGGTGACATTCACAGGTACCACCTAGCTGCTGTGGGAAACACTTCTTGATTTATTTATTTATTTATTTATTTATTTATTTATTTATTTTTCACTTCTTGATTTATTAAGGAAAAGATAACTAAGAAAAGCTGACTTTCACAGAAAGAAGAGTTGGAAGAGACTTGTACAATCAAGCGAGACATAGAACGACAACTGTAAATAATGAGAATGTCATCTTCCCTCTGGCATCAAAATACTGCCAGATTGTGGCAACAGTTCAAATCTGTATGCAGGAGACCCCATGGAGAGGAGGAGCCGGCTTTCTTTGCCCTTTCCCCAACCCTTCCTCTGCCAGCACATTCTCAGCCACTCTGATTTCGTGAAATAGAAAGGGCAGGAAATTCAGTATTTGCTCTCAGCGAGCACTTCCTTTCTCCTCACCCCACCCCGTTTCCCTTTCCATCTTCTATGGTAATATGCACCCTGTCTCATGTCCTCCATAAACACTGACAAATGAAAGAAAAGCCAGCTACGAGGATGACACTATCACCCTCAAAAGTGATTTTTTCAAACACCATCACCTTTAGCCCACCTAAGATGAATAGATCCAAAAAACGTGAAGAGTCTTTTCCCTGGACAGCGCATTTCTGAAAATTGTTTATTTCATGAGAAATGCGTGACAGATGGTACGAGTAGGGTGAGGCGTGCAAAACAGAGCGAAGTTTCCTACTGTTCTGTCAGATGTTTCCACTCTCTGTTCCATCCATTAAATGCTGACTTATTTTTCTTCCACAAACTTCAGTTTGGTTTTTTCAAAAACCAATGATGCTTTTGGTATTGACTTAAGATTTTCTTATATTATTGCGAGGCGCTTCGACCTGAAATGAAACGTTTACATAGCATAGATTAAACGGCTGGAAGCATCTATTGTGACTACCGCAACACACAGAAGATGTCGCTTATTGTGCAAGGAACAATCAATACCTACGATCATTTAGATTATAAGATTTAGTGACTATAGATTGTCATGAAACATGCTTCACTAAAGAGGGTTAGTGTTGGCCTTCAAAATGTCCAGTCATTAATGAGTTTGCTAAACAACGTTCATATTCTCTCAAAGATGGCTTCCTTGGAACTTTGATGATGCACAAATGATATTTTCTTATAGCTCACTCTAATTTATGAATGAGCTTTGATAAATGTATGAAATTGAAGCATTTTCATGCCCTCATGCTCACGTGTGTACATACATGTACACCCATAGCCATGCAACTTTCAACAAGGCATTGTTGATACACTGTCCTGGGGGAGCTCTGTATCTTACCAACTCCCACAGGACCCAGGTGTTCAGGCCTATGACATCTTCTCTCTCACAGGAAACACGTCCACTTCCTCCTCTGAAAAACAACTTTAGAAAGGAACAGTAAGTTTCTAGAAACTTAGAGCAGTGTGGACAACATTGGAAATGGGCATTCCAGACAAGCGTGTCACATTCTTAGGCTCCTGCTGAGTCACAGACTTACAGAGCTGGGTGACTCTGACATGCTGATCTATGACAGAATCTGAAACTCAAATCACTTTTTTAAAAGAGACCAATCTTAAAAAAAAAAAACAACCAAGAATTAAAAATACCATATAAATGAAAGGCCGCAGTCAAGGGCAAAATTTTTCAGCAAAACCATATCAGATGGAAATTAGACAAATGTTTTCAAGGTTATCTGGAAATAAATGAACACAATTTGGCAGCCTCTAGGAAACGGAAAGCACTGCAGCCTTTCCTGCCAGCTTCTTTTGTGAAACTGACCAACACTAAATAAGAAACAAACCAAAATCGCCTTTGGTTTTTTTGTGTGTGTCTGATGGACCAGCAAATCAATTTAAAGAATGGTTTCTTTTTTATAGACGAGATTTGCCAAGCAGATTGCCATCTGTAATTTTTTTTAAACACAACATTCAGTGGCATAATTGGCTAAAACTCTGTTGTTGATAGAATTCTGATGGTAACTGCAATCCAATGAGAAGACTGGGATGTTGAAATCTGAGTAATCTGAGGTAGCATTTTTAAAGTGACAGCAAAATAATTCCGCTGCATGGACTTTCCCTTGTAGACTTCTGTTCTCCTAGAATTCAAATCTGTCACACAAACAGGTTGGTATTCAAACTTCACAAATTGAACTTTTAACTTTGACTAGGCTATGAATGGGGAGCAGCTCCTGGGGAGGAAAGAGGGACCAAGCAGCAATTTAAGAGTGCTACAATTTCCACAGTGTGCTCCAACTCTTTCCGTAGAAGTTGGAGGTGGAAGTTCTTTTCTTGACGCTAGCTAGCTGCATTCACGCATGCGTTGAAGAAATATGTGTTGACTGTTTATTTACCAATATGTGCAAAGCGAATATTAGCCTAATACACCAATCTCTCTGTCTCTCTTTTTCCATCTCTCTCTGTCTCTGTCTCTGTCTCTGTCTCTGTCTCTGTCTCTGTCTGTCTCTCTCCTCCCTCTCTCTCTGTTTCTCTCTCTGTTTCTACTACTGGAGATTGAACCCAGGCAGTACTGAGCTAGATACATATGAGAAAGGATCTTATTAAACTGTCCAGGCTTACCCAGACTTGCAGCCTTCTTGCCTCAGCCTCCTGAGTGATGGAATTTTAGATGTGCACCACCACTGCCAGCTAGTATTTTATTACCAGTGGTAATACCCCAGCTAAAGAATACCATTCTTAGGTTCTGATCTTTCTGTCCTGATAAGAAGATTAAGACACAGTTCTGCCGAGACTAAATACTTCCTTGCTAAGGGAGGCAGTGCCATGATGAGTCAGCATTTAGGATTCTTTTTCTGATTGGATAATATTAAGTGAAATTAATCAGACACACAAACCAAGCCAAAATATGGTGTGATTTCTGTTATATATAAACCCAAAATACAAATGAATTAAACATCAAAATAAAAGATAGATCATAGCAAACAGGGAGGGAGACATTTTGTAAAATGCAAGGGGAGGGAGTGATTTGGCAGGAGGGGGGAAGAGGTTGAAAGAGAGAATTAATATGCAGTTTATACATCCATCAACTCCCCACAATGTATGTAATTATACATACATTTACATATTGAAAATTGTACTAATAAAAATTTTAAAATAATTGTAGTAGCACTGTCATGGCTACCTTGATGTCCTGAATAGATTGAAAATATCTGCAGCAAGTTCTATCAAATAAAAACATCACAGTGTGTGCTTGTCCACCTTATTTATCAGATCTGGCACCATGAAACTTTTGGCTTTTCCTCAAAGTCAACCGACCATGAAAGATAAACATCTTGAATCGATTCAGGACATCAAGGCAGCCATGAAAAGACACAAAAGAGACTTCCAGAACGGCTTGTGAGAGTGATGAATGCGTTTGAAGCAAGGGGCGTGGGTGTGATATTTTCAGAGAAATTAATGGCAACATGTCCTTTACTAGAATGAAATTTTACAACGTGTTCTGATCGGTCCGCTCCTTTGTGTTATGATTTACCTCACCCCCTCAATTCTCCAATCAGCTGTTGAGCTCTAGTTGCGCCGTATCACTACAGCGAGATACAGGCCCTGCGTATCTGCCTCAGACCATGGTTCCCATGCACCTCATAAGGAAACACAGATGCTTCTCTGTGCATAGGATGCTGTCTAAAATCTGGCCCTGCCTGCCTCCTGCACCACCCGCTCCCAGACTGGGCCACCGCTCTAGCTGCAGAGGTCTTGGCTGTTTTCTGCTACATTCTAAGTCATTTGGCTGGTTCAGGGAAAGAGCTCAGTGGTATAAGCACTTGCCTGGCAAGTGCAAGGTCCTGAGTTCAATCCCTGGTACCAAAAAATGAAAAATAACCAAATCATTTTGCTTTATTTTGTGTTTGCACTGCTGTTCTTTCTCCAGGGAGAGCTCTCACCTCAGTCTTCATGGCTCAGCTTAAACGATGTCTCCTCAGCACGGCCTTCCCTGGCCTTCTCAATCTCTACTGCCTCATCTTTTAGTTTCTTCTTCACACTGATATGAAAATTTCTTTTTTCTTTGCTTACTTCTATGCTGTTTTTCTCAAAAGCACAAAAATTCTGAAAGCATAAGCCTCTTCTGCCTTTCCATCACTATGCTACTGGGGGACTTGTGGCACAGTGGGACAACACCTGACTCCTATTTGTTAAATAAATGATCCAGTAACAGGAGGTACAGTCATGCCCCCATCCACATTCTTGTCATACATGGTTCCAGTTACCCACTGTCAGCTGTAATCCCAAAAATTAAATGGGAAATTCCAGAAACAAACCCTTTATACATTCTAAATGGCTGGCTGGGCCGTGAATCATCCTTGGTCCAGCATATCTGTCCAGTGTGTGGTACTGCGCATAAGTCACTAAGCTGCTACCTTGCTTGTTAGAGCCGCCGCCCGGGGGCCACCGTGCTTGCGTTCAAGTAAGAGCTTCTGTAATTGCCTACCGTTCACTTCCTTGGGTCTCACAATGTAAGCACACTGAATCATCTCACATCAGCTCAGGACGGGGGCGTAAGGCACAATAAGGTATCTTGGCGGCGAGAGGGAGAGAAACAGAGAGGCAACATTTACAAAACTTTGATTGCAATAAGTGTGTTATTGTAATTGTTCTACTAGATCCTTAATCATTATTGGGAATGTTTTGCTGTGCCTAATTTGTAAGTTAGATTTTATCGTAGGTATGTACTAATGGGAAAAACACAGCATAAACAAGGTTCAGTGCGATCGTGGTTTCTGCCACCCACGCAGCCTTTGGAGCATATCCCTGTGGATAAGGAGGGAAGTACGGCAGAGAGAGAGAGCCTGACTGGGGTCTCTGCTCAGGGTGCCTTTGTTAACAGTTCTCTTACCTGCCAGTTTAGGTGCTGAGATGTCCACCCAGGTCGTGGACTCCCACCTTGCCCCATCTTCTGCTGTTGGGTGTTGCTGCCCTCCTGCCTTCATTCCTCTACGTGACACAGCCCGCAGCTGCCCCACCGCCCCGCTGCCTGAGGCACTCAGGTGTCTCGGCTTAATTTCTTGCTGTGGCCTCTAAGTCCCAAAGTAGTCGTGGGATGATGGGTGGGTGGGTAAGCCAGGGTTTGATTCTAGTTCTCCTGCCACTGCATGGGCTTCTGGCAAATCGCTGAACACGGTGAAACTCTTCTGACCTGGGGCTTCCTGAGAGGCCAGATGGAAGTATAAAAGAGTGATAAGTAGACCAGAGTTTGACCTGGGAAAACAGAGATGTATTTATGAGATGGGGGCAAACCCTGTAGCAACAGGCTTCAGTTGGGACACTGCAAGGACAGCAGAGGCTGTGTTTGTCTTGGTTAATTTTGAGACACCCATTAAGCATACAAATTTTCATGCCACTAAAACAGTTGTTACATAAGCCCAGAGATTCCGACAGAGGTTGGGGCTACTGGTACAATTATAGAACCATTAACATGCTGGAGGTATTTAATATCTCAAAATGGATAGGATGCCCTAGCTTCCCCTATAGCACACACAGAAAAAAGAAGTGTCCCAGACACTGAACCCAGAGCCTCAGACATGTAGAGCCAGGCAACCTGAGGTGCAATTAGCTAAGGTAGGGGCAACGGGTTTTTAAAAAGTTGAGAGAATGAAAAAATGGAGTTCTTAATTAATAATTTTTTGGGGGGAGGTTCTACAGGGTGTTCAGGGTCTCACTACTAGTTTGGACTCATAGTGATCTGCCTGTTTACAGCCTCCCAAAAGCTGGGATTACAGGTGCAGGCCACCATGCCCAGGCTCTAAGCACTAATTTTATATATGATAATTTAATGAATAGGTACCAAGTGTCCCAATCAATGCAAAGTGCTTGAAAGTATCAAGATGAATCAGACTTAAGATAAATCCAAACTTCAAGAGGATTATAGCATAGTAGGTACGTAGAGGTATACAAGTTATTCAAATGCAATGTAAAAGGTGACAATCAGAATGCTAGAAGTACAGTTATTAATTGCAATATGTTATCATGGATTGGATTCTGGAAGAGAAAATATTAGTGGAAAATGTTAGCTAAATTTGAATTTAGCTAAAGGCATCACACTATTGTTAATTTCTTAGTTTCAACAAAGATGTCACCATTAAGACATTGACTTTGAGGGAGGCGAGTGAAGGACATGCAGGGGTTCTCAGGAATCTCTTTGCAACTTCTCTTAAAGCCTAAAATCATTTTTTTAATTGAGAAGTATTTTTCAAAGTGAAAAGATGGATAACTTGTGAGAGGAAGGCTAGATCAGGCAAAATTGTCCAGAGCAAGCACAAGGGGGGAGGACTAAAGTACAAGTGGGGTATTAGTTGCAAGTTACTTGCTCTAAGGAGGGGAGGTACTCAAAGGTACAACTTTGTACCTAGAAGATGCTAAACAGCTTTGTGCTTGTCTAGTAATTGATGTTTAGAAACATTTCCCTTCTAGACTTAAGATTTGTGGGTAATCATCACATTTAAGTTCCGGTACTCTAACTTCAAATTCTTGTCTACTAGAAGCTGAACCCTTTTTCTGCAGAGATCTCCCTCCCACTCTATCTGATTTAGTCTCTCCCCTCGTTGTGTTTTAGATCTAAAATGTCCCCTCAAATTCATTTAAAAATTTTTTTTTAAATGTATTTAGTACAGGGTCTACAGGGTCTCACTACATAGACTGGACTCATAGTGATCCTCCTGTTTTCAGCCTCCCAAGCTCTGGGATTACAGGTGTGCACCATGACACCCAGTCTCAATAACCCTCTCATAGTGCCTCAGGAGCAGGGCTAGTACAGCAAGCTGGGGATTGAAATCTGGTCCCTGTGTCTGCCTAAGCAGGTGCTTTAATCTGCTGAGCTATCTGGCTGGCCCTTAAAATGTCCCCTCAAATTCTCCTGTGAGTGGAAGATGTCTGGACTGTGGGGTGCTAGACTCAGCACTGGACTTACCCATCTATGTTAGGAATTGGGGCTTTGGGCAGGACCCGGAGGGTGAGCTTCCCCTCCAGGCGCCTCTTGCGCTTCCCCCAGCTGCCATGAAACAATCAGCTTTGCTCTTTGGCATCCCTTCTGGAGCCAGCCTGCCATGGACCAAGATGCCTGGACACAGGAGCCAAGCATCAACAGCAGTAAAATCCCATCCTCCTCCACTTGTGCGTGTGGGCACTGAGTCCCAGCACTGAGGAAGTGGTGAGGACACTCCTTGACTCAAATGGCAGACACTATTTTGATCCAAACGCTTTGATTTGAGACTATTCTGATAAGACCTTTCCACATTAAAGTAAATGTCACTTAAGCCAGGAAGTCTTCCCTTTTGTTCCATAGATTCCTGAGCGTTTCTCTGGAAGAGCCCCTTAGCCCTCCCCACTTCAGTCTCCAAGTGGGGAGCAAAGATTTGCTGTGGCTGTGCAGTGATTGGGCCTAGGGGTCCGGCTTTGCAACCTCCTGACTGTGCAGAGCTGTGACGTTGTCTCCTTACCTGACCTTCTTCAACTGTCCCCTCCTCATTGTGATGGGAGTGATGTACACACCAGGTTGCCATAAGAACGTACTGTAATGCAGTCCAAAATAAAAAAGAACTTAATAACTGTTTCAATTATTCTCAAGAAATAGCTTCTTAGAAAGAGAAACTTGACATTCATCTTTGAGATTCCCCATAACCCCAGTGCCATGAGGCTAATCCCATTGAGTTCTCTTGTGAACAGTTGAGATGCACTTGAGAATTGCACTGTGTGATTCTCACACTTGAGAATTGCTTGTCTTCAGAGTGCAAAAATTGTAATATTTTGTAGAGTGGCTATCTCGGAATTAAAGGAGATATACACATTTTACACACAGAGCTTGAAGATCAGAGGGCGTGAGTCGCCCCAAAGTCATATGCAAGCTAGGTAGTGGCTTTGAAACATTGGGAGACCTTTTTTTTTCATTAGTGGTGGTTTCCTATCCTTACCACGGCTCTTTCCTTGGCTTGTCGCTTTCGCTCTGCTGCCCTGTGACAACAAACTCATGGTAAGAAAAGTTCTATCACACTCTGAAACCCCACCTCATTCCATCTTTCAGGGCAAAACACATCAACTTCTTCCCTTTAGGTGATGTGGCAAGCGAGACATTGAATGTAAAGGAGTAGCAAATCTTCCCAAGTGTACGACGACACTGTGCTCCATTTCTAGAACCAGAAATGGAAACCTGTCATCCATGCACATATATAGATACAAATATCCTTACCATAACTGAGTGTCTTCCTATTTGTGAGTACTAAAAAAATAAATAAAACGTGACATGTTAGTTACAATATTAAGGCTATTAGAATGAGGACCTTTACTGTTTTCTACCCAATTTGTGATTTTGAATGTCTTAGTTACTCTTCTCTCATTGCTGGGACAAATATCCAACACCCAAAAAGAAGGAAGGAAAGGTTTATTTAGCTCACAGTCAGGGAAGGTTTCAGTGCACACTCAGATGAATCCAAGGCAGAGTGGCACATGTGGGAGGGCAACCTTTCATGATGGCAAGAGCAAGAGAGCAAGTCTGTCTCCCTTAAATTGTACTCAGGCTCTCTGCCCCAGGCTGGGTATAGCACTCACACCCATAATCCCAGCAGCACTCACACCCATAATCCCAGCAGCACTCACACCCATAATCCCAGCAGCACTCACACCCATAATCTTAGTGGGTCATGAGTTACTCAGGAACTATAGAAGTCCGCCCCATGACTGCATGAGGCTTTGGGTGGGGACAACTAGATACAAATTATAACATTAAGTAACTGTATCTGTACTTCTAGTTAGACAAGAAGAAATAGTATTTGAGTTGAGAGCAAAAATCTAGACACGGTAGAAAGGCATATAAAATAATTTTAAGACTTTTTGGCTGGGAAGATAGCTTGGGGGGCGTCCAAGAACCTGCTTGGCAAGCACAAGGGTCCAGGTTTGATCCTCAGTACCACATGCCATGTGCCAGCCCTAGAACCCCAGGTGCACAGTGCTGGCGACTTACACTGGTCATGGTGGTGCATGACTATAATCCCAGTGCTGGGGAGGCTGAGACAGGAGGATCACTACAAGTTCAAGCTGCATAGCAAGACCCTGTACCAAATAAATAGATAAATAAATAAATAAATAAGACTTTCTGATAAAGTTTAACAGTCTTTAAGGCAGCATGTAGGTTCATCAAACTAACTAAAAATACATAGTAGGTAAATCATTATGGCTGGGCATGGTGCCACACATATACACCTATAATCCTACCCTCGGGAGGCTGAAGCAGAGGAAGGTCTCTGAAGGTTTCAAGGCTAACCTGGGCTACATAGTGAGTTCAAGGCCAGGCTGAACTATGTAGTAAGATCTTGCCTGAACACCAACAAAAATTTACTATAAACACATTCTCTCATATTTCAGGAAATACATGAATGCTTTGGCATTAAAACCACAGAAACAGATCTCTTTTTTCTGTGTAGAGAGAACACTGGTACTTACCTAAAATTTCCGCCTTCACCAAGGTAAGACAACAACAAAAAGAACTTGCTTGTTTGATGCCTCCTCTTTCCTTTTAAGAATTACTTTTTCAGCTCATTTATTATAAATGTTTATTTTCTGCTGCTTCTTTTCCCTTTGTCTAGTAGTAAGCTTTTTGTCTGGCCTACTGGGTCCTCATGCAGCCAATAAGTACATAGGTGAATAAAGATTTTTACTGAAGTTTGAGCCTTTCTTAGTTTCCTGACAATGTCTTTTATTATTCTTCTGCGTAGCAATTTTATTCTTTGAGCTGTGGGTAGCTCACAGGAAAAAACACTATGGATATGAATAGAGTAAGAAAACGCTGTTTTGAAAAACCAGTAATTTTTTTTAAAAAAGCCTTATTTTTCACAGCCTCTTCTCTATCTTCTCATTACTTTTTCAATTGACAAATAAACATTGCATATTTTCATCATATATATAATACACGATATTTTGGTATATGTGGGCATCGTGAAATGGCTAAATACAGCTGATGAATAGAAGTATGACTTCACATACCATTTTTATCTATTTAGAGCACATAAAATCTATTCTTTTAGGGATTTTTAGGTGCGTAATGCATTGTTTTTACCACAGTCAACATATGGCATAGTAGACCTCTTGAACTTTTCCCTCCTAAATACAATTTGGTGTCCTGTGCCTGGCAGTTCTCCAACTCCCCACCCCAACCTCCTTTCAGACCCCACCAATCATGACTTTACTCTGCTTCTAGCAGCTCCATCATCTCAGATTCCACATACTATGAAGTCCCAAGTAAAAGCAGTGTTTTAAAGAGTAAGACTGTTTCCTATTAGAGCATGTTGTCGACACTCTGTGTCCCCAAATATTGCAATTCAAAAGAATTATTGTACTGTAACTTCTTTCTGGTTTGTGTACACACAGTTATCTGGGTAACCTTTCTGTGCAGCAATAATGAGGGCGAAGTTCTTCAACTCGGTGTTTTCTCCTGATTCCCTTGACAGAACTGAATCTTGATTTTTTAAAAAGTACCTTTATGTGTTGGCCAGGTACACACATGAATGTCCCCTCTCCAGGTTGACACTTGACTTTCCTTTTTTCACATATTCTTATTATTGCTATGATTATTATTTGCTTCCACAGAACTCTTCCCAAAACAGGTGGGCTTGTCAGGATAACCCCTGATTCTGCTTTTTTCATGCAAATTTATGTGTGACAAATCCTTGAATTTTATTCCAGGGATGGACTACCATGTCTCTTCATTAAGTTGTTTTATATTCATCTTCTCATCCATTAATTCATTTCTATTTCCAGCAAACCTTAATTATCAAACCTGAATTCATCAACTACATTATTGCAATTTGAAGATAAAAGTATGAATAGGAAAAACATTCAGCCATCATTTCATCAAAACACGAAATGACGGATGAAAATGCTAATTTGTGTGGAATGACTGAGAAGGAGGAAAGAAACTATATTTGAGTGAACTAAGAAAAGCTTTCCAGAGGAGCTGGGCAATTCAACCTGCAGGAGCTCATCATGAGGGAGGGAGGAAGAGTGGCCTTCCAGTGGCAGGGGAGGAGGAAGGAGACACAGGTAAGTCCAAAGAAGAGCCTGGAAAGGGCGGGTGCAACCAATCACTAAGTGATCCCTGTGCCAGTCATCTTCAAGGCACTGGGGAGTTTTAGATTTTCAACTACAAATGGACACACACACACACACACACACACACACACACACACACACACACAGTATGCTTTACCACTGAACTACATTTCCAGCCCTTTGCATTTTTTATTTTTTGTTTTGGAACAAGGTCTCATGAAATCCTTTAACTTGGCCCCCAATTTGTGACCCTCCTGCCCCAACCTCTGGTGCATCTGGGGTTAGAGGCATATGCCACCCTTCCTGGCTCAGAAAATACAAGTACCCACATCTGCACAAAATAGTACTATGTTGTGTCTTTAATTTGACTAGTATTATCTTTAGATAGGACTTTATTGGTTACAGAAGTCTTAGCCAGAAGTGGCCCAGAACCCTTTCTTATTTAATTCTTTCCCTTAAATGCCAAGTGTGTAATATTTTCATAAAATGTACTAGGCAATGGGAAAGCATTTCCCCTGCACAGAATTAGTTAATGAGAATCCAAATATGGCATATTTTTATACCTTCTTAATACTACTCTGACTATAAGAGCACCTCCATGTTTATTATTCACTGTATTAGTTTGGTATGCCTTCAGTTCCCATTTAGGTCTCCTTCCTAAAGAAGTGACTCATGAAAGTGAAGCAGGAAACCCCATGAAGACTCTAAACTTTAGGTCTGACTTAGGGTGAAACAAGTTTAGGTAATAGTGGCTTTGAGAGACTTAATTTAATTTAGCAATCAAATAATAGTAGACATTTCTATCTAAACTACATGAAGCAACAGGACCCAAATTGACCATCTAACCACAAAAACTGGGACATGGAACAATTGGATTTAAAAGTTGGTGATGAGTTCCACATGTTTGATTTCTGATAACACAAGCAAGCAAGCAAGCAAGCAAGCAAGCAAGAGAGTGAAGCATCAACACTTGTGCGATCGAGTGCATGTGCAGTTTGAGCACAGAGGAGGGGTAAAATTGGAGAAATAATGGACAAAAATTTAGTAAGCCTGATAAAAACTCTAGTCCACAGTTTAAAAAAACTAAACACATCTGGAGACAGATAGACACACATACACAGACAAAATGTTCAAAACATATCAAGGTCATGATGGTTAAATTGCTAATCATCAGCAAGAAAGAAAAAAATTTTAAAAGAGAGACAAAACCATTTTTTACAGATTGAACTGTGAAAGAATAGCTGTAGACATATTGCCAGAAACAGTACAAACTAGAAGGTGCCTGATGAAATGCTAAACAAAAAATACTTCTATAACCTGCAAGAAATACATGTTAATGTATTACTTAACAATAAAGAACTCCAAACCTGTTCAGATGAAGAAAACCAAAAAAAAATTATCACCAGCAAATTTCTATATAGAAATATTAAAGATTGTGCTTTGGGGAAATTATAAACTGAGAGCTTTACAAAGAACTGATATTGCTTTTATTTGCATTTCTTGAATGATCAATGATGTTGAACATTTTTTCATATATTTATTTGCCATTTGTATTTCTTAATCTGTGAAGAAATTAAATAATAATTTCATCCCAGATGCCCATTTTAGCATTGGGTCTTTGAATTTTGGGGGTCTGATATTTTAAAGTTTTTACACATTCTAGATAGAAGTTCTTTGCCTGAGGGATAGTTGGCTAAAGTTTTTTTTTTCCCAATTCATGGGTTTTCTTTATAGTCTGTTGGTGATTTATTTTGATGTGCAAAAACTTTTCAATAAGATGAAAGTCCAGTTGTTGATTCTTTGAAGCATTTCCCAAGAGTTTTGTTTTTGTTCATGAACTCTCTATGTACACCTATCTCTTCAAGATTCCTATCTACTTTCTTCTCCAGTAGATTTAGTGTTTCTGTTTTAATATTTATATCTTTGATTTGTTTTAACTTTAGTTTAATGCATGGTGGTAGACATGGGTCCGGTTTTAGCCTTTGGCAAGTGGAAAGCCAGTTTTTCTAGCACCATTTATTAAAGAGGCTATGTTTCTTCCAATGAACATGTTTGGCCCTTTTGTCAAAGATAAGGTGTCTGAGTGTGTTTGTTGTCTGCAACTTCTAATCTGTTCCTTTGATCCTCAAGTCTTTTTTTGCCAGTACCATATTGATTTCATCACAGTAACATTGTAGTATAATTTTAAATCAAGAATTGTGATGTTTCATGCCTTTCCTTTGTTGTCTAGATTACTTTTGCTATTCTAGGCCTCTTCTGGTTCCAGATGAATTTTAGGAATGTCTTCTCTAGATTTGTGAGGTACACGTATGGTATTTTAATCAGGATTGCATTGAATCTGTATAACAATTTTGGGAGTACGGTCATTTTCACAATGTTGGTTCTTCCTATCCAGGAGCAAGAAATATCTTTCCATTTTCTGAAATCCTCCTTTATCTCTTTTTTTTCAGAGTACTATAATTTTCACTGTATTGACCTTTTATTTTGTTAGTTTGATTCCTAAGTATTTCTTTCTTTTTCTTTTCTCTCTTCCTCTTCCTCCTCCTCCTCCTCCTCCTCCTCCTCCT
>NW_004524600.1:17079383-17088325 GCF_000260255.1 Octodon degus
TCCTCCTCCTCCTCCTCCTCTTCTTCTTCTTCTTCTTCTTCTTCTTCTTCTTCTTCTTCTTCTTCTTCTTCTTCTTCTTCTTCTTCTTCTTCTTCTTCTCTTTTTGTGATGTTATGGTGAAAGTTGTGGTTTCCCTAATTTCTCTCTCACTGTGTTTCTTGTTTGTGTACAGAAATGCTATTTGTTTCTGAATGTTGACTTTGTACATTGATGAACCACTGAATAAATTTGGTTATTAAGTCTACAAGTCTTTCTGTAGAGTTTTTGGGGTCTCCTATGTAGAGTAGCATGTCATCTGTGAATAATAATAATTTCACTCTTTCCTTTCCGATATTTATTCCTTATTATTTCTTGTATAATTGCTCTGGCTAATGCTTCCATAACTATATTGAATAGGAGAGGTGACAGTGGGCATCCTTGTCTTTTTCCTGATTTTAAAGCAAAAGTTTTCAGTTTTTGTCCATTTAGTATGATGTTGGCCTTTGGTTTCTTGTAGATGGCTTTTATCAAAGTGAGGTAAAGACCATATAGTCTGATTTTCTATAGGGTTTTTTTTCATGAATGAGCATTGGACTTTGTCAAAAGCTTATTCTACATCTATTGAGATGATCATGTGACTTTTGTCTTTACTTCTGTTGGTGGTAAAACAACACTGAAATTCCATCTCATCCCAGAAATAATGGCTATCATCAAGAAGTCAACTAATAACAAATGCTGGAGAGGCTATAGGGAAAAAGAAACCCTTTTCCATTGTTGGTGGGAGTGCAGACTGAGTACAACCATTATGAAAATCAGTATGGAGATTCCTTTAAAAAGTTAAGATTAGAGATTCCATTCAACGCAGCTATTGCTCTCCTGGTATTTTTTTTTTTTTTTTTTTTTTTTTTTTTTTTTTTGATCCTCGAATGCCTTCAGGGCACTTTTGGCCAGCGGGAGAGTTGTGAGGTTCTAACTCCAGCAACCTGAGGCTGACAGCTTTGTGGAAGCAGCCACTTAAAGGACTGAGCTAGGGCCAGGCCCCCCTCTCCTGGTATTTTTTGAGAGGATAACTGTCAGTTAATTCTACTGCTTGTGAGGCTGAGGCAGGAAGATCAGAATCTCAAGGTCAGCAAGGCTTTACCTCAAAATAGAATGGAAAACACTTACAAATGTAACACAGCCATAGAGTAGCCCCTGAGTTCAATCTCAGAATGTAGGAAGAGAGGAGATGAGAATGAGAAAGAATGAAGAGGAAATGAAATGATAAACATACCTGATGCGCATAGAAATCAGGGAAAGAGGAAAAGAAGGAACACAGACTGAAAGACAACATAAATTATAAGATGTCAAGGTATAACCACAACCACACTGATAATTACATTAAACCCCAATGATATGTTAAACAGTCCAATGAAAGAAAGAGACTGTAAGAATAAATTTAAAATATGGTCTAATTATAAACTATCAATAAGACATTTACTTTAGTGTATTATAAAAGAATAAAGATGGTGATAAATGAAACTAATAGCATAAGAAACTGAAATGTCTCTTTTAATATTAGATAAAAAAAGTTTAAAGCAAGGACAACCTCCAAAGGTAAAGAGGGCTTTTTTTTTTTTTTTTTTTTTTTGGCAACCTGGGACTGAACTCAGGCCCTTGCACTTGCCAGGGAAGCGCTTATTCTACTGAGCCATCTCCCCAGCCCCAAGAGGGCATTTCATAAGGCTAAAGCACTCAATTTACCAAATACCTTCACAATTTTAAATGTGTGTGTACAGTAGAGCTTCTAAATGTAAGAAGAAAAATTTGGAAAAATTAAAATAGAAATAGATGATTCCACTGTTACAGTTCAAGATATCAGTATCCTTTTACTAACAGGAAAGCTAAATAAAAATCAATCTGATTAGAAAAGACTTGCTCAACCGAGCAATATACCTTACACATTCTTAGAGCACTCCAGGCAAAAACTGCAAAACGAGCGTTGTTCTCAAAACACATGAAATATGTATCCAGACAGATTAAATTCCATGAGGGTGAGAATGTGGAGTAACTGGAAATCACTCACCGCTGTTGGAATGCGCAACGGCACATTCTCCTGGAAAACAGTTGGACAGTTCTTTATAAAGTTATCACGCCCTTGCCATACAACCAAGCAATCCTATTTCCAAGTATTTACACAAAAGAAATGAAAACACATGTCTGCAACAAGACTTGTATGTGAATGCTTATAGTACTTTTATTAACAATGGCCCAAATTATGAATAAATCAAGTGCCTGTCAGTAAGCAAATGGATAAACTAATTGTGGTTTATTGTGGTCGCACATACAAAGGAATGCCATAATAAATAACGAGCTATTTACACAGGCAACAAGGGGGAGAAATCTCAAAAACATTATCTGGAGTGAGAAAAGCCAGTAATAGAAGAATTTATCATAAATGATTCCATTATATGAGAACTTTTAAAATGACAATTTAATCCAAAGAAAGGAAGAAGGGCTGACCAAATAACTCAGCTGATTAAAGCACCTGCAAGCAGGCATAGGGGCTGGGAGTTCGATCCCCAGGCCTGCTGTGCCAGCCCCACCCCTGGGGTGCACTGAGATGGCAAATGAGACTGGGAGTGGTGGTGCTTCCTGTAATCCCAGCTCTTGGGGTGCTGTAAACAGGCAGATCACTATGAGTCTGACCTAGTAGTGAGACCCTGAACACCGTGTAGACCCTTCCCTAAAATACAAAAAAAAAAAAAAAGAAAAAATGAAAAGAAAGGAAGGAAGTTTTGATGCCTTGGGGCTAGGAGAAGGAAGGCCATATGATATTCCCCCAATGCGCTATCCTCATGTGCTGATAGGGGATTGTTTTGGTGATGTGATTGGGTCATTGGGTCCTGGTGCTCACCAGTGCATTGGTCCACTGAGAAGCTTATGCTAAGCATGGTGTTGGGAGATGACACCTGGTCAGAGGGGGTGGTCACTGCAGGGGCGTGGCCTGGAAGAGTCTGTCTCTTCCCCTCCTCCCTAGGCCTCTCTCTGCCTCCTGCTACCCAGAGGCTCTTTCTTGTCTGCCACACAGCCCCTCCTTCAAGCCAGATGACTATGGATTCAAACCATACAAACTGTGAACCAAAAGAAATCTCTGCTTGCTTAAATTGTGGGTGCTGGGCATTTTGTCCCAGTGATGAGAAAGTAACTAGGAAGGCATGCAAGGAAATTTTAAAGGGCAGATTACTTACTCTGTACCTGGACTGTGATGGTGGTTAGCTGCATCAGACTTCGCCAAACTTTATCCCTAAAACAGGTGCATTTTATTGTATGCAGATTCTTCTTCTTTTGTCTAAAGAGAATACAACATAGTAAAAAAAAAAATATTAGAAAAGATACAGAACTTCACCAAACAAAACAACAGAGATTCAACAAAAGTTTCTGAATTATTTTTCAATAAAGATGACTTTTAAAGGCATGGCATCATGACACTACATGAATGCATTCTCAGGGACACTTTTCTTTGATGTGCTTAGAATGGGAAGCACCTTGTCTTGGTCCACCCTACCTGCTGTGACACAATTCCGCAAGTTAGACAGTTTATGCACAGTAGAAGTTAATCTCCCATAGTTTTGGAGGCTGGGAGGCCCACAGTCAGGAAGTCTGCATATCCAGGCCTGCTCTCTGATTAACACACCACCTCTTTCTGCTGCTATCCACTCCTGATGCAAGCTGTATGTAAGCTGCCTTGAGAATCCTACTGTAGCCCTGCTCCCAGGACCTAATCAACTCCCCAGATTGCCTCCTCTTCAGCCCATGATACTGGGGAATAAAGTTCAACATATAGATTTTGGGGATAAGCAAACATTGAGACCATCAGAAGCTCTGAGGTCAACATTGGCCAACTCTGGGATCATATTAACAAGTGCTTTCTACTTTCTTAGTCTGTTTCTACATCTGAAAAGGGGGGAGCTGCTATCTGGCAAGATTATTGCTACAAAGAGACTTCAAATTCTACTCATTTCAGCATGTTTATTTTAATTTTTTAACTATATTTTCAGATAATATCAGATTAATGAAATGGGTATACATTCACCTAGGTGCCCCAAAAGTAACATCTCACTTAGTCAAATTATCAGAATCCAGAAAAGAACAATGACTTATTCCAGTCAGATTTTTTTCCAATTATCCTTCTCTTATCATTTCATTCACTCTTTTATCCTTATTCTAGAGCAGTCTCCCAGTGCCACCACCTTGTTGAGACCAGGTCTTGCTATGTAGTTCAGGCTGGCCTAGAATTCACTGGGTGTACAGGCTGGCCTTGAGCTCAGGGTGATCCTCCTGCTTCAGCCTCCCCAGTGCTGGAATTATAGGTGTGCACCACTGCACCATGTCCCAAACTCCTTTTATCTTGCATGTTGTTTTGGTTAGTACTGGAGACTGAGCCCAGGGAGTTCATTTTGAGCTGTATCTGCAGATTAATTAATTAATTAATTAATTAATTAATTAATTTTATCAGTACATGTTTGTTATATATAATGTTTACATTCCTTGAGTGTATATAACACATCTTAACTCCTTTTTCAAGTTTCTTTCTTTTCTCTCCCTCCACCCTTTGATTCATTTTATTTTGATACAGTGTCGCTAAGTAACTAAATTTCCCTGGGTTGGGCTCACATTTACAATCCTCCTGCCTCCAACTCCCAGAGTGCTGGGATTACAAATGTATGCCGCCACACCTGGTATCTTGTGCATTTATTTGAAGAGTACTAGTCATTAACTTATTGGAAATATGCCTACATTTGTGATTATCTGACATGTTTTAATGATTACATTAAGGTTACTTATTGGAGTTCCCAGAAGTGATGCATATGCCTACTTGGAGGCGCATGCTACTGATGTCTTGTTCCAGGTGATGCAGGCTTCGATTACTTGAGTACATGATGAAGGTGGTGTCTTCCATCATCCTTCACAGTAAAGCTACTATTTCTCCTATTGTAATCAAGAAGTGATCTGTTGAGAGATATTTTAAGTATATGTATAATTCAATTCTAATATTTTCATCCACTAATTTTAGCACCCATTGATGTCTCTTGCCCAAAACAATTGTTATTATGCTGCTTGCCAAGTGATGGTTTCTTTGTTTTTGTTCTTCCTTCCATAGTTACTAGCTGGAATTCTACTGTGGGGAATAGCTGTTCATTCTTTCCATTTTTTAAAAATGTCTATTTATGTTAGAATGAATTTGTGGCTTCTTATTTTATTCATGGGTTTTAACCTAATGTAACCATTATTCACTTATTTTTGGTCATACCATCCCAATTTTACCATGAGTAGTTCAAAATGGTTCCAAATTTCTTTAAATTTATCCTGAAACATCTTTTTTTAGTGCCTCTTTATTTTCACTAGATATTCCAGTCTTATCTTGTACTGTTTTTGTCCCAGTCTTAGAACCAGCCATTTCTCTATGTAGCTCTGCTTTCTTTTATTGGAAAATAGTTTAACGCTTTGTTAATGAAAATGACTTACTTCTCACCCTTTTCAGTCAATCCAAAAATATTACCCCGGAAAATTGGATGAGCCCTGGATGGTAGCAGAAAATTGGAAAAACATGTATAGAAGCTTGTTTTTTCAGCAAGGCATTGGACTTAAAATGAAAATTCTCGTTGGCTTTCAGTTTTACCATCTGAGTGGCTCTTTGGTGTGTCACACCCTGCAGAATGCATACTGGAATCAGCAAGGGAGGATGTGGACTGGGAGGGTACGAACCTGACACAAGACCTTGCTGGGGCTGCCACAGTGTGACTCAGACACCGGTCATGAGCAGAGCTGTGAAACTCATATTTGAGTCAGAAAACTCTGGACCCAGGGCGTGGCCAGAGTAAAGGGAAGCTACATGGGCCAAGGAGCAGGCTTCCCAGCACCTGAGGATCCAAGGAAAGTTCGCCTGAAGGGTCAGCCTGGGGCTGGCTGCAGTCCAGCCTCCTCATCCTGGGAGGATGCAGAACAGTAGCTGCCTCTCTTCGGCACCAGAGTGGGGACCCAGACACCAGGGGACAGCACCCTTGTAGTTTCTGTGAGCAAGAGAGACGCAGGCACCACGCAAAGACATGGCTATCCCCCTGGCCACTTCACTTGGCAAACCCAGGTTTTAGGATATTGGCCTAAATTTCAAACCAATATTCAAACTTCCTTCTATATCTTTTCAATGTAAGAATAACAATGAAGATAATGAATATATATAACTGCAATGATAATTCTAGAAGAATGACCCACATCATGAAGCTAGTTAGGTCCAATTTCTGGCTTTTATTGAAATCAAAACGCCAAAGTGCACACTGCCTTGTTTTCCTACCCAGATTTGGAGGGTGGGGTGGGACTCTCACACAATTTCAGGGGTACATTGTGACCATTTATGACTTTCTCTATCTTTTTCTCAGAAAAACTCTTTGTTTTTCTGGAACTATTTTAAGGTTCTTTTGGTTTTATTTTGCCTTGTTTTTAAGTAGAGAGGGAAGCAATCTCCTCTATCTCCACCCCAATGGTGTGGAGTTGAATTAGAGTAGCCAAAGATAAGGAACTCACCAGGCACTTGAGCTGCTTCACCTTGGGAAGCCCCGCAGATCTATACAGGAATGCCCCACGCGGAGGAGGGGTGCAGCCTAGTTTCTCTCCACATGACCCGTCCCTCTCTACCCCTCAAAGCTCCCACCCTGGGAGAAGTTGTCCGTGAGCTCAGGCAGCGGCGGAAGAGGCCCCCAGGAATGCAGAGCAAGTACATTTTACCTGATTCAGGAACCCTGGATTCATTCTTGGCTCGGGAAGCAGCTCCTCCATTTGGTCTTCAGAACAAACATATCCTCAGCCGGCTCTGCTGTTCACTCCACTGCTCCATGGATGACTGCAGTGGAGGCAGCTGCGGTGGAACGTATGGCTGGGCAGGGGCTGTGGAGATGAGCGAGAGAGTTCTTGCTAAAAAGGAAGAAAATCAGAGCACCACCCTTGGGTGTGTGTGTGTGTGTGTGTGTGTGTGTGTGTGTGTGTGATCACTGGCTTTATCGTCTCCCTAGGATGCCTCAAAATTTCATAATAAAAGACACCTTTTTCATAGAGGAAACTGGAAAAGTGAAGAGACGTAGTACAGACACAGTCAAAGATATAGAGTTTTACTTTAGAACCGAAATTTTGGACTATATTCAAAGTAGAAATGGCCCTATAAAGCCCACTTGGTGGCGCAGGCCTATAATCCCAGTGCAACTTGACCTTTAAAGACTAGTGAATTCTATTTTGTTGGTAGTTTTGACCAATTCTTATAAATGCTTTTATAATCATTAAGTAAATAATATATTATTGGGGCATGAGATCTTTTTTGTTGCAAACAGTGGACAGATTGGTGTTCATAGATTTGCATCTGCATACACGTCATGTGAAATGTGTGCTTATTATACAGCTTAATAATTTTTATCACTGAATGCTGCCTCTGGAAAGTAGGCCCTCATTTATACTCTTTACGCACTGTGGCCCTGTCTCTTTGTTGTAGCAACTGGGAGTGCACCTGGCTGCAGGTAACAAAACAGCTAGCCACAGCAGCTTTAAAGATAAGAAATGTATTTGCCTCAAACCACAAGATGAGCAGCAGTCATGGCTTAAGCTTACAGAGTTGTTTGACCTTATTTTCGGGGAACCAGTCTTCTCAACATTTGGCAAAATGTCAGTTGCACACACAAGAATGTGTTACATAGCACTGCTCATCCGAAGCAAGAGGAAAATCTCAAAGCTTTCTCCCTGTGAGACGTCATCCTTGTCATCACAGGGCCTTGCCCAGGGCTATCTACCTGCATTCTTCTCTTGTATCTTTCTTTCTGGTGTTAGAGAAGTGGAGTAGATGATTTTTTTTTTTGCCTTCAATATTTTATAAGCAGAAAGGTCAGGAAGAATGACTACATCCTCTTATCACTATTTGAAGTGTTTTTTGAAATAATCTGCCTGAAAGTTTGTGTTTTTGTAGCTTCTGTAGGCTGAGGCAGAGCAGGAATTGACCCTACTTAGCCAGGAATTGAAAAGCTCACCTTGATTAACCTAAAGGAGACATGGGAATACTAAAATAGTTGAAGTCATAGGCCTTGTGCCTTTTTACTTCTTGGAGATGATGCAATAAAGGATTTGTCACCAGACGTGGTCCAAGAAAGTCCCCAAAGCAGAGATAGGGAACTGTTATGGCTTATGTTTGCCAAAAGCCTCCTACACTCATAGGTGGGGCTTTTCTGAGGTGACTTAACCTAGGGTGTATGGTACTGGGAGTAAGGGTGCATGATAATTAAATGGGCTTAGCTCTGGATGTGAGTAATGGAAGAGCTCCCTGGTGTGGGTCACCAATCAATAGGCTGAGTCTTGGATGGGATATAGAGGGAGCGAGGGAAGGCAGTCTTGGTACTTGATGCCTTCTGCCTGCCACAGCATGTGCCATTTGGCCTCTGCAATGATTCTTCACCACGCCTCCCTATCTTGGAGCCAGTTGATTATAGACTGAAACCTCTATGAACTGTGAACTAAAATAAATCTTTCCTCCTTTAACTTTGAGTATTGAGTATTTTGTCTCAGCAATGAGAAAAGTGACTTAGGCCTGCTTAGGCAGGCTTGGGGACTAGAGGTTTGATCCCTGGTGTGCTGTGCTGGCTCCACCCCCAGGGTGTTCTGAGCTGGCAATTGAGATTGGGTGTAGTGGTACGCATCTGTAATCCCAGTGCTATTGAAAACAGGAGGATCACTATGAGTCCGATCTACATAGTGAGACCCTGTAGACCCTGTCTAAAAAAAAAGAAAGAAAAAGAAAAAGAAACTGAAAGAAAGAGAGAAAAGAAAAAGAAAAGTGACTAAGATAGGAGCTTTGACTTGTTATTCCCAGAGGACAGATGATAGGTTCCCTGGCTTCTCTTCTCTCTCTCTCTCTCTCTCTCTCTCTCTCTCTCTCTCTCTCTCTCTCT
>NW_004524600.1:17088433-17109785 GCF_000260255.1 Octodon degus
TTTTTTTTTGGTGTGTGTGGAACCGGGGATTGAACTCAGGCCCTTGAGCTTGCCAGGCAAGCGCTTATTCCACTGAGCCATCTCCCTGGCCCTAGGTACAATTTTTAAAGCACATATTCAAAGAAATAGAGTACGTGCCCTCAAAAGAGAGGCCAAATTTTACTTATAAGTGAAAATTTAAGCCTAGGATAAATTTAGATTCATGGGAAAAGTTGAAAAGATAATACAAGTGATTTCCTTTTACCCTTTCCCCAGTCTAATTATTCACAGCTTACATTATTGTAATACTCGAGTTATAACTCATAAATAAACATTGATGACATCATATTAATTAAAGACTACATTTATTCAAATTTCCTTAGATTTTAACCTATCATCTTTTTTCTGGTCCAGAATCCTATCTAGAATCCCACTGAGCCATCATCCTTTATCCCTAAAGGCTCTCCAGACTACAGCTTCTCAAACATTACTTGCTTTCAATGACTTTGGCTGTACTGAGGGATATTGGTGAGCTATTTTGCAGAATTCCACCCAGTGTGGACCCCATAATATTGTTTTCATGATTAGGCAGAAGTGATGAGCTCCAGGGAGGAAGCGCATAGAGCTCTGTTGTTGTTACATGTCAGGAGTGTGCAATCATATGCCGTGTCACCAATGATGTTAAACGTGGTCACGTGGCAGAGGGAGCGCAGTGTTTTTATGATGTCTCCACTGCGAGGGGGCTCTTCCTCCCTCCTCTGGCACCGTACATAGTAAATCGCTATGTGCACCCACACTTAATGGGTGAAAATGTTTCTTCATCTATTTGAGGGGCAGTGCATAAATTATTTGGAATTCTGCAAAGGTTTGTTATTTATTCAGTCATTTATTTGTACAAGCCCCAGATCCAGCCCAGCCCAGGCCCGGCAAGTGTGTGGGAGAGCTTCTAGCTTCCCTGCTCCCGGGAGACCTCTCCGGACCAAAACCCAGGCACACCGTGTGAGTGAGACCCTCTGCCACACCCTCTGGATCTCTCCACCCCTCTGGAGCCCCAGCCCCCAAGCCTGCCAAGTGAATGAGAACTTCTGCGATGCTCTTGGGACAACCAGATCCAGCCCAAGCCTAGGCCTGGCTAGTGTATGGGAGAGCTTCTGCACTCCCCTGTGCCCCCTGGGCCAGGGGTACAAAAGAGGGGCACCACAGATTCACTGTTGTGCCAGAGGGGCACTACAGGTTTGCTTCCAAGGGCTGCAGCAGGAAGGAGCTGAACACAACAACTAGATCCGAGCCAGGCATAACTGGATAAACTCAAACTTAATAGATTTGCACCTAAATTTCAGTAAGTGCTAAGGTTATAACTGCACCAAATCTCTGCACCAAAGGTCAGAGGTCAGTGCTATATGAAATGATAAAGACAAGGAGCAAAATGCAATCTCAGACCTTGAGCCCACCCATAACAAGTGCACAGGACAATAGCTCAGCTGAAATGAATGAATTAACAGCGTTGGAAGTAAAGAAACAACAGCAGAAAGGTATAGAGGAACTCAGAGCAGAATAAATTTCTGAAATAAAAAAGAAATCTCTGAACTCATAGCATCTGAAGTAAAGAATCAAATACAGAAACATATGGAGGAAACCCGATGCCCACCCAAAACAAGTACAGAGGACATTAGCTCAGCTGAAATGTATGAATTAATAGCATTGGAAGTAAAGAAACAACAGCAGAAAGATATAGAGGAAATCAGAGCGGAATTGATTTCTGAAATAAAAAAAGAAATCTCTGAACTCATAGCATCTTAAGTAAAGAATCAAATACAGAAACATATGGAGGAAACCCAATCTGAAAAAACTCTGCAGTAAAAGAATTAATAACTGCTTCTAAAGAAGACATTGATAAAAAACATAGAGGAGATTAGAAAAATGATGGATTCCTTGAATGAGCAATACAGGAAAGAAATACATTGCATGAAGCAGAGTCAAAGAGATATAGAGGAACTTAAAATCTCAATCACAAGCCTGCAAAACTGAATGAAAGTGAAGACAGAGTTTCAGATCTTGAAGATGCTGGTGCACCTAGTGAAAAGATAAGAAAAGATCTCTTAAAAATGACTAGGATGCAGGAAAAAATAATTCATCACCTGCAAGACGATGCAAAGATGAACAATGTGAAACTAATAGGCATCAATGAGAAAGAAGGAGCCAATACAAATAATATAAAAAGAATATGGGCAGAAGTAATAGCAGAAAACTTCCCAAATATGAGGAAACAATCTGACATTCAGGTAACCAAAGCATACAAAATGCCAAATAACTTCAACCCAATGAAAAACACACTGAGACATATAACAGTCAAGATCCCAGAAATCCAGCTCAAGAATAATATACTGAAAGCCGCTAGAGAAAAGAAGACCACATTCAAAGGAAAACCCATCAGAATTATGATCGACTTCTCTTCATTTATTTGTACAAGTATGGACACATGGATATTTGTTTTATACTATGATCTGTAATCTAATTCCACACTATTTGTTAACTTATTCAAATTTTCCCAGCTGTGGCCATTGTGGGTTCTTTCTTTTGGCCCCTGTAATGCTTTGACATATGCCCATCTTATTTTTCTGTTTTCTTGAGCATCTCATTGTTGTATGACTCTACAAGATCCTCTAGGCTTGTTATATATATTTTCTGCTCTGTCTTAGAATTACCCTTTTCTCCAAGAAGCCTAATTTATTTTCTTGAAGACCAGGTCCTTGGGTTTATTTTGTTTACTTTATATCCTGTAATCAAAGGTATATTTTCTCCAATTTTAATCTAATTCTCATTGCAATTGAAATATATATGATACCTAAATTAGTCTACCCTTTTCATTTTTTGCTCTATACAAATAAAGCAAGGCTGTTCAACGTATAGATTTATTTTAATATTACTATGATCTAGGCCAATGCATGGATATTTTCTCGAGGGATGGAAGACCCTCTTATCCTTACTGAGGTCCACCTGAATTCTCAGCTTCCTCCTTAGGACCACCAACTGTAAGCTCTGAATAGTACAGGAGAAGGGATAAGGGGTACTCTGTCATGTTAACCTTACCTCAAACTCATCTACAAAAGCCACCTTTGTCTTAGTTTCTCTTCTTTCATACTGCCTAATAGATAGCTCCAAGATTCTGATTCAGAGAAATAAATTTTAGGGGGTGGAGCTCAGGGGTGGAGCATTTGACTGCAGAAAAATAAATTTTATATAAATTAGTAATACAGCAAAACATACTCTGATTTGGAGTTTCTTTTTGTATCACGCCTTTTTAAAACACATTTTTATGAAATGAAAAAGTATCAAACAGAATAAAAATAAAAATCATGAGGAGTTGCAATTGATCTTAGCAGTTCTGGGTGTGGCACAGTGACAGGCACCCCTGGTACCTGAGGGAGCCACACACGAATCCTTTGTTAATATGCCCGTGTGCATGCTGTCGAGACTGCAGGGTACTTACATTTCAAAAGTGTCAATAGTGGACAGTTAAAACTAACTACGTATTAAATAATAATAAATTTCAATCAAAATAAAATAAGAAAACCCTTTTTAATTCTTTAATCACTTATTGATACAGGGTATCACTACACAGCTGGAACTCGAGGTAACCCTCCTGTCTCAGCCTCCCCAGGACTGGGATTACAGGCATGTGTGTGCTACCATACCCAATTTGGGTGGCCAGCATAGCATGCTGCACCAGGGATCAAACTTGGGCCTTTGCTCTTGCCAGTTAGGCATTTAGACCGCTGAGCTCTCTCCCCAGCCCAGAAAACCATTTTTAGATCGTGTTTCCTAAGGTAACATATTGCAAGAAAGTGATATAAGAATTGTTATACACATGCAAACTGATCACCAATCTGATTTTGACAATTGAGTAAAAATATGCTTTTTCATATTTTAAAGATTAGAAAACTTGCCAAAATGGAGCCTAAGTGATTAAAATTTTAAATTTATATAACTACACTGGTGATCTTTCACACATTTTTATTTTTTATTTATCTTTTTAATGTAATTAGTAAAGGATCTCACCACACTGATTGGACTCGTAGTGATCCTCCTGTTTTCAGCCTCCCAAGTGCTGGGATTAGAGGCACATGCCACCATGCCCAGTATTAGTCACCATCTCAGCATGCCCTGGGGGGTGGGGCTGGCACAGTACGCCAGGGATTGAACCCCTGGTCGCTGTGCCTACCTAAGCAGGCGCTTTAGTCCACTGAGCTATCTGACTCGTCCCTTCACATATTTTTATTTGATTTTCAATTTTGTGTTATATCATGTTCATGTCCAATAAAAAGAGCTAAAGCAAGTGGTTTACCTTGACCAAAGTTAACAATCAAAATTTCAATAGCTTTGAAAATGCTTCTCCATTACAAAGGGTAGCGTAGAATTTAACATGTACTCATATAATTCAGAAATAGCCCCTAAATGTTTCTCAATTTTCTTTCCTTTAGGCAAAGATTATTTCCTCTTCTTATGAGTTAAAGATATTAGAATGCTTCATGTGAAGAGGGTGCACCCCACCCACATATAAAGCTGGCTCAAGCTCTAGGGTTTATTCCTCGTGTACCGGCTTGCCAACACTGACTCTGAAAATTCACCCAGGACATTGTGTGCTAAAAGCCAAGAGAATTCCAGAACAATCACAGACTTATTTCATTTCATTCTTTCTTTCCTCTTTCCAACATCCTGTATTTTTTTAATTTAATAGTGTTGGATTACTTATTTAGATCTTTGAATTTCCCCACAATCTAACATTCTTACATTCTTATCAAATCCCTGAAGAGTCATAATCTGGAAATAATGTGTCTCATGTGAGTCCACTAGATTTGTCATACCTCAGGGGTCATCTAGCTTAATCTCCTCTTTTGATAAAGAAGTTGAGAATCTGGTTTCAAGAGGCTGCCAAGATAAGCAAGACAATTCCATGTTTCAATAAATAGCAAAAGTGGCTCTAGGGCTGGGAGATGGCTCAGTGGAATAAGCGCTTCCCTGGCAAGTGCAAGGTTCTGAGTTCAATCCCCAGTTCCGGAAAAAAAAAAAAAAAAAAAAAAAAAAAAAGTGGCTCTAGATCCACTGATCTATTTCCTAGTTAAATCCACAGTTTGCTGCACAGCGTTGCCTTCACTCTATAAAAAGAGCATTATTTGCCGAGCTCCTCTTGAAATTCCCCTTCCTATTAGGAGAAAGACAGGTTTGGGCCAATGTTTCTTGTCTGGACTTTGTTCCCCATTGCTCCAGCAGAACCTTGTAACTCCTTTTCCAAATTAACTTTATAACCTCTTTAGAAAGAAACCCTGAAAAAAAAATTTGTGATTCTCTTACTTAGATAAAAAATGCTGGCCAGTCAGTCATTGTTTTTAAAATTATTTACCACTATATAGATTTCCTCTTTCCAAATCTCATTTTCCAAGTATTGTACATTCATGCTCCAAGATTTTAAGAGCATCAACAGAGGTGTTATTTTTGAAGCCATTCCTCCAAAGAGTTATAAAGCAATAAAGGAAAAGAAATGTGCTAGTCTTGAGGGTGATACCATAAAGATATGCAGCTACTTATAGACAAAGCCACCACTCATTTGTACATTCTGTGCGAATCTTCATATGTGACTGCGATCCATTTGCTCCGATATTCTGTGAGGGCATTTCTGCTCTTACTGCAAGTGGTTGGTGTTGAAAGGGAACTGCTCAGGTTTACTTTTAATGGTCTTTCCATTCCCTGGAAGGCAATGCTCTGCTCCATTAAGCTCATGTTTTCATGTTTTTCATTGCTTTAGTCCCCCCCTCACCACCACCACACACACACTGCAGCTGCCTAAGCTGGCTACAGTGGTCCTCTGCCTTGGCCTTTGGTGACAGTTGATGGAATCATGATGGTTTGTGGAGCAATGGAGAAGTATTAGGATTAGAAGATGGTTTGATAGGTCAGATTACCAAGACGGTAGGCATGGATTCCTGTATTTGTTGGTTGGGGACCCTATCTTGCTATGGAACTTGAGTTTAGTTTAACACTTGGTGACTCTCTGGCGCCACACACTGGCATTTTAATCATAGACAAAGCCTTTTGGGCTCCATCAACTGGAGCAGAAGGTAATCCCACAGAAAACAGTGGAAAAACAAGGGAAAGTCTCTGTGAAACCTGCTTTATACCAGAGACAGAGGACTAAGGTAAATAATTTTTATTCAAAATTTTTTCTCTTCAAATATTTAAAGTCAAAGCTAGCCACTGTCCTCATTTGTACCATTTAGTTCTTTTTCATTTTTATTTTTGATTTTTCTACTTACGGATAACACAAACATCATTGAAAAAAATCATTCAAAAGGAAGAAAAAGGGTGAAAATCTTCACCCTTTTTCTATATTCTTCCTCCAAGAAAGCCATTAATTGCTTTTGGTGCATATCTTTATAACTTCTCAGCTGTGTTTATGAAAACACATGTAAGTATATCACCAAAATATGTCAAATGGAGCTACAAGAAGAACCTTCACTTGGCTTTTTTGCTTGATGTCATACACTGGGCACCTTCTTTAGCAGCACATGCAGGATCATTTTTTTTTTTTTTGGTGCATAAATGTTCCACTTTATAGAGTTATTGTCATTTATTTGACCAGGCCCTCAACGGCAACCTTAGTTGTAAAACTTCTAAACCTCCTTTTCTGCATTTGTGTACCATTGCCAGGGGAAATGCCCTACTCGGACTTCTGTGCATGACACTCTTACCCGTGCTCTGCTCTTGCCTGTAGGGCGCTGCCCTGCTTTGCGTGCAATGGAATAGAGAGGATGGGCGCCTCCAGCTGCTCTTGCTGAACCCCACTCATTGTCCCATTTGTTACCCTTGATGCCTCCCTGCTCCCTGCAGCTGGAAACCCAGAGCATGAAGAAACTCCTTTATAAATGCCTTCCCTCCTGCATTTTGAACAAATCTTTCTTCATTTATTAGTTTTATTATTAGTTTTGCTTATTTTCTAATTTTCCATCGTTCAACATAGTTTCTGGTCCCCGGAGACTTCTTTCTTGTCTTCTGTGCAGCTCTGGCTTGTTCATTTATTCCATATTTTAGGATACTTGTACGGATGTGGATGGTAGGAGAAAGCTACAGTGTATTTTCTAATTTTGAGTGAGGCTTTGTTTATATCTAGTGCTGACCAATTTTTATAAATATTTTTGTGTATAGCTCTTTATGCATTTTTAAATAATTTCTGCATTGAGTTATTAAAATGTTTTGTAGCTTTTCTTTTCTTTTCTACTTGATGTGGAAGAGATAGATGATGCTACAGAGAAGAGCATTAATTAATTAACCCCCAGGCTGGTGGATATACTCAGATATATGGCTATGGAGGATTAAGCTTACTGATTAACTCATCTTAAAATAGGGAGATTATTCCAGATTATTTATACAGGCCCAATATCTTCATGGTTGTTACCTCTACACTAAGCATTTGTTTTATTATCTGAATTAACACTGATTATATTGCACTTTTATTTACTATCAATGATTGCTCTAGAAATTGTAACCTTTTTTTTGTGTCTAGGTGGTACCAGGGATCGAACTCAGGACTTTGTACTTGCCTGGCAGGTGTTTAAGCTGCTGAGCTATATCCCCAGCCCCTAGAAATTGTAACTTTTAATATAATTTTTTAAATTATACTCTTTCTCAGTTACGATCAGAATCTTAGGACACAGATTCTTTTACCTTCTTCCCGTCTTTCAGGTTCTGTTCCTCATGCATCTAGCTTTATGCATGCTTTTTAACTCTATACTGCTGCTATTGGGTTGCACAGTCATTTATTCTTGCCTACCAGTTCACCCATCTGATGTTCTTCATTCACTCCAAAATTTCATGTTTTCAAATTTCCATGTTGACTTTTCCCAGTAGGACTCCCCTCAGATTTTGTGTGTGTGTGTGTGTGTGTGTGTGTGTGTGTGTGTGTGTGTGCATTTTTAGGGAAGAATCTACAGGGTGTTCAGGGTCTCACTACCAGATCGGACTCGTAGTGATCCTCCGGTTTACAGCCTCCCAAGAGCTGAGATTACAGGCACGTATCACCACGCCCAGTCTCAGCTGCCATCTCTGCACATTCCAGGGGCAGGGCCAGGGCGACGGGCCTGGGGATCAATCCCCGGCTCCTGCGCCTGCTTGCAGGTGCTTTAATCTGCTGAACTATTAGCATTTTCAGGTAAGCTTCTGGAAACAAATTACTCAGCTTTGCTTTTCTGTTCACTTGTTTGCTTCCTGTTACTGTTTTTTTGCTTATTTGAAAGAAAATATTTTGTTTCTTTCAGTACTTTAAAATAGCACTCTGGTTTTCTGGCTTTTATTGTCCCTGTCAAGAAGCCAGCTGCCAGTTTTACTTTTGCTCCTTTGTAGGTATGTGTTTCTCCCTCTCTGGCTGATTTTGAGATTTTGTCTCTTGGATTTGCTATTTCCCTCTGAGTTGCCTAGCTGTGGATGGCTCTGTGCTTGCCTTGCGTGAGGATCTATTGCGTTTCATTATGCCCCTAACGGGCGGGGGCGCTTCCTGGTTAGCTCAGTTGTTTAAAGCTCCTGCTTGGGCAATTCAGTCTGGAGCTGGTGGACCGCGGTTTGATTCCATGCTCCACAAGCCCACGAAACCCGCCCTCAATGCAGCCTGAGCTACACACACACACACACACACACACACACACACACACACACATCTTAAGTGCCAGCCAGCCAGCTCGGCAGATTGAAGCGACTGCTTATCACTGCGCTTGGGAGGCTGAAAACAGGAGAATCATTATGAGTCTGATCTGTGTTGTGAGACTGTGTACACCCTGTAGACCCTATCCTAAATTCATTTTTAAAAAAGTTCAATGAATTTTATATTTTAGGAAATGCCTAGTCATTATTCCTTTGCTTTTATTCTGTTCTATTTCTTTCTCTTTCCCTTCAGAAACTCTTATTTTACACAGTACTTTGTGTTTTATATATCTTTCATTTTTGTTATTTTCCTCATTGTTTTTTCTTCTACACTTTACTTTGTATTTTTATTGACACATTTCCTGTTCCCAAGGCCTGTCTTCAGTAATATCCAATCTTTCATAAAACTCATATATTGAATTTTAAGTTTAATTTTGAAATATCTTACTTTGAAATAATTTTAAACTTACAGAACTACTTGAAGAACGGTAGAAAGGACTCATATCCTTTGCTTTTTGCTTAATTCAAATAGTACTTATTTATTTGGTATAGGTTCTCACTGCACAGCTCAGACCCATAGTGATCCTCTCGCCTCAGCTTCGACAGTGCTGGCAGTGCAGGTGCGTGCCACCATGCCTGGTTTTGGTGGCCGGCACAGAGTGACTGGGGTTCCAGGGCCGTCACGGCACTGAACCCAGGTTCTCGTGCTTATCAGTCGGGCGCTTAGACTGCTGAGCTATACCCTATAGACCCCAGCTTCTCGTATATCCTTTCCACCCATATTTTCCAGTTAGCGATTTAATATTTGCTCTTTTGCTATGCATAGACAGATCAATGTGTATATTCAACCATATGATAGCTTCTTAGTGAGCAACTGAAGAGCAAGCTGCAGGCTTTATGCACTCTTGCTTCTAAATAGTCCTATGTGTACTTTCTTCCAAACAAATTCACTCTCCCCAGTAGTCATCACCAAGTCATTCAAATCCGAATGAACAATGGTAAGCAGTACGATCCTAGCCACAGTCTATTACTATCCCACCCATGATTCTTAAGCAGATCTTGCCAATACTCAGAATATTATCTAATTTGTCCTTTTGATTTAGGATGCAATCCAGCATCATGCTATATTTTGTTTTTCCATTTTCCCTTCTCTTCAATTCTGTACCATTTCTCTAGTCTTTTTCTATTTTTCAAGACCTTGACAGCTTTGAAAATACAATCATTCTATTCTTTTGGATTTTTATTTTTCATTGATTATAATTTGTTATTATCATTTACTCTGATATTCAAATTGTTCCACACTTAGCCAGCTAAATCTTTTAAAAGCTGCTTCTTGAGCTATTTTGACATTATTTTCATTTTTTATTTTTAAGAATAATATGATACACTGGGATGAGGTTGAACATTCTCTACCCCAGCCCCTAAGTCAGTTTATGAGGAGTCCTTGTTCTTTTTTGAGAGAAATTAGTACTCAGGATTTGAGTCCGTGTACTTAGTCTGTCCATCACTACTGGGTCGTCATTGCGCCTAGGTGTGCCTCGTGGCCAGAATCTGGAAATATATGCCTTCATTCATGTCTATGAACACATTCACGCTCATTTGTAGCTATAATTATCTATCCATTCATTCATCCATCTATCAGTCAACAATAACAAGCTCACTGTGTCTTTAATTTAGTCCAATAGTTTACGATTTGTTATTCTTTTTCTTTTCTTGTATTCATAATCCCATCTTTCATGGTGAGAAATCTGGCTTCCATTAGCTTTAACATGGACATATTGTGAACAACCAATCATTTTTTTTACAATTAGTTTTCTGAAAATGCCAGATGCTACCAGGTGGTCAGCAGGCCTACTGCTGCCTGCACCATGGCCCTGCCCTCATGGCTTCTTTGTCACCAGGCAAGCCAGCGTCTTTGCGCCTCTCCCCAGTTCCCAGGCTGTTGGATACACTGCTATCTCTACATACCCTCCCTACTATTGTCTCCTTCATACATTGATTTATATCTTCAGATATCATATTTATCAGAATTGGATACTCAATACCTGTATCTATAGATCCCTTTTACTGGAAATCCAACTTCCCATCTATTTTGTACTGTTCTCTCTTAAACATATGAATTTTTTTTTTTATGTGTAACTCCTTGTTTGCTAATTCTGGTATCTTGATCATCTGGCTCTCATTTTTATTCTCTTGACTATTGGACACATTAACTTTATCTTTCAGATCTAGTAATTTTTTTTTAAGTGCTGGACATCGTGTACACTAAAATCAGAGAGTGTGTGGATAATGCCGCTCAGGAAGGCTCCCCTTTTCTTGTGTCAGGCAGATAGAACGGCTGCTGGTAATGTCACTCCATTCCAGGATCAGTTATAACCAGCATCTAGGTTCAGTTCTGATAAATGTGCTTCTGCTTTGCTTGCCTGCCTGCCTGCCTTCTCTTTCTTTCTCTTTCTCTTCCTTTTTCTTTCTTTCTTTCCTTTCTCTCTCTCTCTCTCTCTCTCTCTCTCTCTCTCTCTCTCTCTCTCTTTCCTTTCCTTTCCTTTCCTTCCCTCACTTTCTTTCTTCCTTCTTCTTTCTTATTCTTTTTCTTCCATTTCCTTTCCTTTTCTTTTTTCTCCTCTCTTTTCCTTCCTCCCTTCCTGCCTTCTTTCCTACCCTCCCTTCTCCATAGTAGAAGACACACAATAAAAATAAAATCATAATTCTTTCCATCTATTGGTCTTAAACAGGGCATAGGAGTCCAGGACAAAGCTGCCTAATAAAATCCAAGCCCTGTAGTCTGTAAGTGAACTTGACAAGATCCCAAAAGTCCTTAGTGACAGGATGGGTGGAGTCTACATGTAACAATGCTTCATGTTCTTATACTAAGCTCTTTTATCTTTGCTGGTAACATTTTTTTCTTTATTCATTATAAAACTTAGATGATCACAGTGTAGTGTCAAGATGGTTGAAAAAGTTGTAGTGTACAACAGGGAAAGCTATTGTGTATAGTCTGTACATCATAGTTAAAATATGTATACCTTTGAGTTAGGCTACAGGTGCCATTTCACATACTCTCAGGAGTGCATTTTCCATAAGGATCCTAACATCCCCCAAGTGTCCACTGCTTTGATAGTGAGTCTTTTTCTATGGTTCCCAAACTGGCAGGCTTCTGCAGGTCCATAGGTCAGGGGCTTCCTCTTTCCTTTACTTTGTATTAGAATTTACACCCTTCTCCCTAGCTCCATTACTTGTGCTGAGCAGTTGCTTTTATTCTGTTTTTAAAAATTCTTTTGATATAGAGTCTCACTACACACTTTGGACTCATAGTGATCCTCCTGTCTCAGCCTCCCCGCCACTGGCATTACAGGTATGTGCCACCATGACCAGTTTCGGTAGCAGATACGACATGCCTGGACCGGACTCAGGGCCAGCGCGGTGTGTGGTACCAGGGATTGAACTTGGGTCTTGTGCTTGCCAGGCAGGCACTTAGGCAGATGAGCTAGCTCTCCAGCCTAGGAGTTGCTTTTTTAATCAGAAAAACTAAGAAACAACATTATTTAGAAATTCTTTTCCATATGAATGTTTTCACAGAATGTCAGCTTCTTCTCCTCTGAGAAGTCCACAGTGTGACACAGATAGCTCCTGTCTGCCGCAAGTCTAAGGCACGATTTGTAAGCCATCTTTATCTTCAGTAGAACAGACGCTGACTCGTGGCTGGCTCTTTCTCAACTGCTTCAGAACCTGCAGGTGAGAAGAGTCATTTTATCAAGTACTCACTTGTTGCTTTTAAGTTAGTCCAAAACTCTACAGTTTCTCATAGGTGCTCGTGGAATCTGTTATTTAACCCATTTTTTTTTAAATTTTATTTATTTGTGTGTGTGTGTGTGTGTGTGTGTGTGTGGCCAGCTCAGCCCACCAGGGGGCGCGGCGGGCTGGCATGTGGTGCTGGGGGATTGAACTGCGGTCCCTCTGTTTTGCTTAGCTTAGCTTGTTCTAAGTAGGTGCTTTAGACCACTGAGCCATCTCACCAGCCCTATTTAACCCACTTGTACAGAAACGGATAAAAGTTTTTCTTACCTATGGCTATATATCTATATTTCTATTTCTACCTCTATCTCTGTGTCTAAACATAAATGATATATCCAAAATCATTACATAAGCCAGGATCATCGCATAAGATTTTATTTCCATTCAGTAAGACCAAGATCACATAAGCTACAGCATTATTTTTACCATATTAGCAATACTTTTCCTTTTAAAATATCCTTTGCAACCTTAGCTAATCCTTTATGGACATGATGTACTATTCATTTTATTATTTAGCTTGTTTACTATGACTACTAGAATGTGATTGATGTCTTCAAAATAAAAACAAATGATCTCTGTCTTATTGTAAATATGTCAAATATGCTTACCCTCAGACAATCATAGCAGCATTTTTTTTTTTGATCATCCAAAATACATACAAACCAAATAATGAAAATTGATGACATTGGCTGTAGTAGATACATTGTGTCAATTTTAGAAGTTAAAAGCTTAAATAAATCGGCTCAGCAATTCCACACCACAGATGTGGCGGCCCAATCTAGGGCATGGAGGCCCCACCCTAGAGCGACTCGTCACTGGGAACTGAGGAAGGACAGCGGGCTCCATTTCCCTGGAGGAGCTCCGGGCTTCACAGCCAGCTTGGTCGTCATCTGCTGGCTTCTAGCGCAGACTCTTTGGCCTCCACCCTGGATACCTTCAGCCTTCTGATATAGCCTCATCAGCCTTTCATCGCAGACCCATCCATCTCCTGATATGGATTTGCACAGAGCATTGCAGAAGGTGCCAGACCTTGGACTGAATCCTTCAGTCTCTAGTGTGCAGATACCCTCTGCAGCGTCCTCACCCAATGCTGGGGCTGATCCTCATAAGCCAATCTTGTAATTTCTTATATATTTGTATATCTTGTGTCATATCTGTTCCTCCAGTAAAACCCTGACTGATACTTTGGCCTAGCAACACTTGGCCAGGATCATTATATAAGATTTCATTTCCATTCAGTAAAACCAAGGACACATATGCTACAGCATGATTTTTACCATTTAAGCAATATTTTTTTGAAGAATATCCTTTGCAACCTTGACTAACCCTTTATAGACATGATGTTCTAGCATTACTATTTAGTTTGTTTAATGTGGTTATTAGAAAGCAGTTGATGTCTTCAAAATAAAGACACAATGATCTCTGTTTTATTGTGAATATGTCAAAAAAGCATGAAAGTATACTTAGAAATAAATAAAAGCACTGCCTTTTCTCTTGAAGAGCCCACTGTAATGTAGAGAATCCATTACATACAGTAGAGAAAGTCCCATAGGAGGTAAGAAAGATGTGTACGCATGTCCAGGATAAGAAGGCGGTAGGTCTGGAGGGGCAGCCTGGTTGGGTGGCAGTAGAGAAGGGCCATGAGACTGAAGGTGGGTAGACGTCACTGCCAGGCTGAGAACAGTAGTGATGACCGACGTGGGTCTTAAGTGGAGCATCTTTCCTTTGCTTGAATGTTGGTGAGAGGAGAAAAAATGACTGCGAGAAAAACAGTATTTTCTAGCATCTAAGAGGTTATGAATTACTACAATAAAAAGTTTTTGAATGGCATTGCTCTCAGAATGATTCATAAAAATTTGAACTAAACTGGCTCAGAATTACCCCAAAGCCATAACTACACAAGCAAGAATAACATAAAGTGAACTATTTAAAGGCACTGAAAGAAAAAAAAACTCAACAAACTAGGAGCTTGTGTAGAGCAAAATTATCTTTCAACATGAAGAGAAATACTTTCTCAGACAGATAAAAATCAAGGGAATTTGTTGTCAGTAGGCTTGCTTGGCAAGAAATGTTAAAAGACAGTTCTTCATAGGGAAGAAAAAATATGTCAGAAATGTGTATCTGCATTTTTTTAAAAGGAAGAGTTACAAAGGGAATAACCGAATGCAAACACCTTTGCTTTCCTTTTCTTTCCACAGTTGATCTGACAGAGAGTAGTTCTTTCAAAATAATAACGGTAACAAAGCATTTGGTGATTACAGACTCTGGCTAAGTGAAATAAATGACAAAAATGTTACAAATGGGGCAGAGAATGTTCTCAGTGGTAGAACGCATGCTTAGTGTGAAGAGTGCCTTAAACTTAATCCCTACTACACACACACATGCATGTGCACGTGCACACACACCTACATCCCACAAAAAGCAGGAATGTTATAAGCAATGAGAGAAGAATGAGAAATAATATAAGATGTTTATACTGCCTGTGAAGTGCTAAGTGTTACTTGAAAGTAGATTTGGATTACTTGCAAATGCACATTGCACACTCGAGGACAGTCTGCAAATTTTTGGAAAGGATTGTCATTGATGCGGTAAGAGATTTTAAAAAACAGAATAGCATAAGATGCTCAATGAAAACCAAGAAACACCCCACAAAAGAGTGGAAGACCAAAGAGGCAAGGCAGAAAGTGGGCAAGATACCAGTACCAAACATGACAGATATCAATACAGCAATGGATGCTTGCGTTCCCAGGGTGTTCTGTTGCTACACCAGGATGTACGGCAGGTGTACTCAATACACTTTGACTTATGATCCTTCCAATTTCGAATGGGCTTAATGGGAATGTAAAGAACATCTGTGTACGGAACATGTGAACTCTGTAAGCTTAGCTCATTTTTATATACACCTAACATTGTCATAAAATATGATCTATGACTTGAAACAAAATAACAAGAAAAAAAATTATCATAGGACAAATCAAATCTCAACATTGCCATTACAAGTGTGATGTCAGAGAGGTCATTTGACTTTTCAGAGCCCTACTTTCATCATTTGTAAAATAAAAGACCTGGACTCTGTGGTCTGTACATTTTCCTCTGAATAGACAATCCCAGCAGCCTATAGCTACCGATATAAAGATGCCTTGCCTTTATCATATATATCAAGGTAAATGAAGTGGGTTTCTTGGGAAACAAAATAATTCATTATCTAAAGCAAAACTTCAAAGAACATTATTATAAAAGTCCAGGAAATAAAGGCTGCTAAACATAATTCTTAGATGAATCGAGCAATGACATGTAATTATATAAAAGGAATAACAAGGAAACAAGGCATCAACAGATGTTGATGAAGCTCTCATTCAAAGAAGTTGGAGCTCAGGTTTTTACATTTCAAGGCACATAGTTTGTACCTGCGATGATGCCTTTCTATCAGCTACAACATTTGGCCTTGAGGGTGGAAGTCACTCCTGTAAGGACAGAGCTTTAAAGCAACAAACGAAAAAACACAGCCCCAATCACCAAGCTCATCCATTTCAGACCACCAGCAAGGGCCCAGGCTGTGGTATGCAGTGACCAGCAGGGTCACTCAGCCCAGTGCAGTGACTGAAGAGGCCGCCAGGAATCCCAGCGACTCAGGAGGCTCATGCAGGAGGACTACAAATTTAAGACGAGCCCAGGCAAATTAGTGAGAGCCTGTCTCAAAATAAAATTTAAAAATGGCTGGTGATATAGCTTCATAAGAGAGTATTTGCTGGGCATGCACAAGGCCCTGGGTTCAAACCCCAATACTAAACAAATACACTGAAAGAATTCAGCTCCATCATTTATAAGCTATGGGGACTGTGATCCATTTACCTAAGTTACTCTGTCCTTCCATGTCCTCTTTTGTAAATGGAGATAATCATGGAAAGCTTTCCAGAGAGGATAAAATGAGCTAATAATATTTGTAAAGTTAGCTCAGAGTCTAGCCATAGTATCCCATGAGTGCTTATTATATAAAAATGCACATAGTTGAATTTTGGTTTCTGTTGTACTGTACTGACCCACTGTCTTATAGGTCTGCACTTCATCAAAGATACCAGGAAATAACCCAAATGTCTCCTTCTACTATAATTTAGCAGCGATACTACAGAACAGTACCTTGACTTAAACAAATGAGAAATTCTTTTTCTCATACCACAAGAAGTTTGAAGAAGAGCCGCTGTGCACTGCAGTCCAGCAGGTTGGTGAGAACACCTCTGGGGGGCTGTTTTTCCCTCACACTCACAGAATGGCTATTGCTGCACCAGCCATCAAGTACACAGTGGAACTGAAGAAGTGGAGAAAGACAAGGGCTGCACTACTTAAATATTTCTCAGAGTTCCGGCTCTCGATTCTAACTTGCCTCAGAACCTAGCTGTGCCGCCCTGTTCCAGGTGATCTCCTGGACCTGCTCATGGGTTGGTATCAGCTACACTAAGAGCCCAGCTAGCAGTGATAGGAGCAGTTGGCTTGCTTTCCTGATAGATGAGTTTCTGAAAGCAAAGGAAGCTACATGATCAGTTTCTAGGGCGTGAGGGGCAGAAGAAGCCTGGGCTCAGGCATGCTTGCTCGGTACCCCGTCTGCCCTGGGGTGAGGGACGTGAATCTCTCTGACTCTCTGTTGTCTGGCCCCAGATTGTTTAGACTGGCTTCTGACACTTGGCAGGACTGCTGAGGTTACCATCTCTCATGACAAATCCTGTGTCTGCTGAATATGAAGTGAAGGTGTTTCACTTACCTGTATTGAATTCCCTTTTTGTACTGGATGTTTATTAGGTTAGTTTATAAAGCTGGCTTCCTACTAGGACTGTGGGTGACTAAGTTGGGTGCCCAGTACATGGACTGTAGACATTTCAGCTGCCCTTAATTTTGGGGAGAAGTGGCTTAATATGGTAAGAAGCAGGAGGCCAGCCCATCATCCATGCATTCCACATTGCTGTGACAAACTGCTTTTATGCAGACACTATCAGTTTCCCAAAAGTCTTCCCTTCTAAGGCTAAAGAGGCTGATACCCAGAGGGAGAGTTTAATTAGCTGCTTCATGGAGACGGAAATTATTGAGGAATAATCTTTTAGGAGAGAGAGGTAGAGAGGATGGGAGGGAGGGGGAGAGGGAGAGGAAGAAAGAGGGGAGAAGGGGAGGGGGAGAGGAAGGGGGAAGAGGAAGGGGAAAGGGAGGGGGCGAGGGGGAGAAAGAGAGAGAACACCTTACCAAGAGCCAAGTCACCTCTGGACTGGCTAATGATGTGCAGGGCATCCCAGAGCTGTTGTGTCTGTGGGTCATGGTTCTGAGAGAGGCCCAAGGGAGAAGAAGCCATGAACATCAGATGATGCGTAGTTACCTAGAAGTGCTTTCTAGTTGGCAAAGTACAATGCAAATATGGACATTGCTGTAGAATTTCAGTCAGGGATGGCCCTTGGGAGATGAGTAGAATTTTAACAGATGGAGAAGGTGCTAGGAATCATCAGCGCATGAGAGACATGAAAGAGTAAAAGCAAATGTTGAATTCTGGAGGAAAAGCAAGTGCTCCCACGACAATGGAAGACATAATTGTTTGAAGAGTTGCAATGATGGAAGTTCAAGGACTCTGTCAGCCAACCGATGGAAGACCCTAAAGGGTTATGCACCCTAAGGGAGTGAGATTTCTTATCGGTTAAGGAAATCTGTTCCATGCCTTTCTACTAGCCTTTGGAAACAATCTGCAATCTTTGCCATCAACCTCTTCTCTGCTCCTGTCTGCACATGCCATTGTCCTTGTGTACCTGTCTTCTCATGGGACACCCCTCCCATTGGATTGGGCCCACACTCCACTCCAGAACATCAGTTACCTAGAGTACTTAGATCTGTACCAGTCCTATACCCATTTTGCAAGGTCATTCTCTGAGGTACAAAAGATTAGATCGTCAACATATCTTGCTGTGGAACATGGTTCAATCCATAATGCTCCCATTCTGTTAATGGAATCCTGGTTTGGGGTTGCACCTGTGGCCAACCAGAATGGAGGTTCCTTTCTCCAGCTGTGGACACAAGCATGGAAGCTGGACAATGAGATGAAAGTGGAAGCGATGTGGGACAGTTTCTTTTGCAAACTTTCTCCAAAGGTCAGTGTCTGACTACACACCGCTGCCATTTCTACCTTATGAGGAAGTCAGGTTTTACTTCCTCAGTCAAGGTTTTACCAGAAGAATGGATATAACACAAGATGTATAAATGTATAAGAAATTACAAGCCTGGCTTATGATGGTCAGCCACAGATTTGGAAAGGAATCGTGCAGCAGGCATCTGCACACTGGAGATTGAATTATTCAGTCCAAGACCTGGAGCTCACTTCAGTGTTCCATGCAAGTCTGTATCTGGAGGCCGATGGATCTGCGATGGCAGGCTAATGAGTCTACACTATAAGGCCGAAAGGCCCAACGCGGAGGTTGAAGATGGTGCACTGGAAGTCAAGAGATGACGTCCAAACTGACTGTTAAGACAGGAGCTCCTCCAAGGAAATGGAACATTCCATCCTTCCTCCATTCCCTTTTATATCCTTTAAGTTATGAGTCACTCTAGGGTGGACCCTCCATGCCCTAGGCAGGGCTCTCCATGCCTTAGGGTATAGAATTGTTGAACCGATTCAGCTAAGCTTTTAACTTCTCAAGTTGACACAACATATCAACCATTACTCCCAGGAAAGAGAGCTTGCATCCTGAGTCACCAAGCTGGGTGTCTTCCTCTCTCTTTGTTCTGGTCATGGTGGTCTCAATTCTTATGGATGACAAGAAGAGGTTGGGAGTGACTGGAAGGGCATGGACAGGGTTCCACAGACACCTGGGTAAGATGTTAGACAGGTGCTCTTCCAAAAGAATAATCCAAGCATTCTGAAACACAGCCTGCTAGCTGGCTGTAGTACAGAGATGTGTGACTTTCATTGTGGACAGACATAATCTATGATGCGAACATGTTTTGCTCCCTCTGACACTGATATTGAAATTGGATCACCATCATGGTGGTTTGAGAGGTCATGTGATAAGAAGTAACTAGGACCTTACATGGGATTAGTATCTTTCTCATAAAATTGGGTTGGTTACTACAAGAGTGGGTTATTACAAAGCAAGATCGTCCCTGTGCCCTGCCTCTTTCACACATGCCCACTCCACCTTGTGCATAATGGGGTTCTTGTCAGATAGAGCCATCTGATTTGTACTTTCAGCCTCCAGAACCACGATCTAAATAAGCTTCTTTCCTTTATAAATCACTCAGCCTGGGGTATTCTGTGATAGCAACAGAGGACTAAGGGCATAACCATTTTTAAAAGCTTAAAATAAAGTCCATCTACTTGAATAAAAGTAAAATAGTGCTGCTTATTTTAATCAATCAGGTCATGTCTTATCACCTTACTTCGAGCTTGACTTAATTGTGATCCATGTTTGGTCACCAAAGGATTACCGACCTTGAAATGTGCTTTATTTAAAAAGCAATTGCTTTTCTTAACTGATACATAAAACACAAAAATTGTCCCTATTAAGGAGGTACCATATGATGTTTCCATACATGCATATACTGTCGAATTCACTCTCTTATCAAATGTGTACCACTTTTCTGTGGTCAAAACCGTCAAAATCCTTTGAAATATCCTTTAAGTGTTTGTTTACTTAGAGACAGAGTCTTGCTATGTAGTTCAGGCTGGTAGTGAGCTCACTATGTAGGCCAGACTGGCCTCAAACTCATGGTGAGCCTCACACTTCAGCCTCCAAAGAGCCAGGGTTAGAGGTGAACACCAGTAGGCTGATCTCACACATTTGGAAAGGAGACTGAGGCCAGTGAAGAAGTTGAATCATTTGCTATGGTGTCTTGCCTCTTCCACACTATCCAGAGCAATTTATTTCCAGTCCCCAAATCCTACACCTATTCCACTGAGTAAAACAATAACTCTGCAAAGACTCTTACACCCACAGGGGCTGGGCAGAGATTTAGCAACAATTTACTGCTAGTCTAGAATGTTTCAAGAGGCTTCTCTTAGCAGTAACCATCCACCAAGTAGCTTAGGAAAGCATTTCTTCTGTAACACACAGTGGCTAAACCCCGGAACAGAATTCTGGTGCTATATTACCTTCATTCTGCTGTGCCTCCAGCGATGCTTCAGCGTAAGAGCCCGGCATGCCAGACCATCTGGCTCTGGCCTGGTGCTTCCAACATGGCAGGTGGGTACTGTTTATGGAAATTAGGAGGACTACGGAGAGGACAGTTTTAGGGGAGGAAATAACAAGTGCACTGTGTGTATGCAGAATTCAAATCACGAGTGAACCACCTATGTGGGTGGCTTAGAACAAGAGGACCACGTCCTAAGCCACCAAGGAGCGGCAGGTGATGGAGACTGAGCACCTAATCTCACTGGGTGCTGGGTGGGACACCTGCTGAGGAAGACAGTGCTTTCTGGGATGGATAAGGAGCACTGTCCACTCTAGGGTGGTGGGCAGGGGGTGCTTCGATTGATGTGAAATCCACTCAGTGACTCACAGCTAATTGAGAGACTACTTTTTCTACAGCTTTTCAAAAACCCTCCAGAGAATTCTTGGCATTTGGAAATCTCACATCTTAGTAGAATTCTCTGTGGAAAATAATAGCCCATTTTTTAAAATCAGGAAATCAAATCTCTGAGAGTCAGTCCCATCAACATTCCCACTAGTATTTCTAGTACTTGCTTTCTCTGGCCAATCAAAAATGCCCTTCCTGGTTCATAGAATAAGAAGAAGGAGGAGGAGGAAGAGGAGGATGAGGAGGATGAGGAGGAGAATAGGGAGGATAAGGAGGAGAAGGAAGAGAAGGAGAAGGAGGAGGAGGAGGAGGAGAAGGAGAAGAAGGAGGAAGAGGAGGAGGAAGAGGAGGA
>NW_004524600.1:17109885-17112946 GCF_000260255.1 Octodon degus
GAAGGAGAAGGAGAAGGAGAAGGAGAAGGAGAAGAAGAAGAAGAAGAAGAAGAAGAAGAAGAAGAAGAAGAAGAAGAAGAAGAAGAAGAAGAAGGAGGAGAAGAAGAAGAGAAATCATTCTTATCTATTCTTCTCATTTAACTTTCTCAACTGCCCTCCAAGGCAAAAACATACCCTTTGACACCTCGGCTCAGATAAATACTTGTGCACAAGTACATATGAGGTTAGGAAAGTGCAGCTTCTGAGCTCCAAATAATATTTAGATTGTGACTAAGTTCACAACGCAACCGTTACAGAGTCCTGATAGTGCTAAAAACTAAATATCCCAAAACAGGGAATGTTTATGCAAAATAGGACATTGCTATATGCTATTACGCGACACAAGAATTAGATGTGCTTGCTCTTTCAAATTTTACATTATAAGGAAAAGTTCATATTAAATTTAAGACAGTCATGTGATGCAAATTGCACATTCACATCTAACTAAGTATACGCTGTAGAAAGACTAACAGAAATCTGCTAAAATATTCAGTGTTTTCCCTGGTGGAGCTAACAGTAGGTTTTAACTTTTTCCTATTTTTATATTTTAAACATGCTACTTTTGTAGTGAAGGAAAAATAAACAACTCAAAGGTTGCAATACTGAGAGGATTTTTCCCATTAAGCCCCCGAAAGGGACGTGGTCCCACTGTCACCCTTGTGTGCAGAGAAATGCGAAAGGAGAAGAAATGATCTGTTCAAGTTTATGGATATTATGATAACATGATTACTTAATGGAAATACAGAACCTAAGGAAATGAGTGATATTGAATATTATAAAATGGTACACAAACAGATTTCTTCTTCCTAAATTTTAAAGCAAAGGCCTGCAGTCCCCTGAAGTTGGCCTGTCGGACTACAGCATAAGGGAGACACAGGGGTCCTTGTCATTTCCAAAATTAGCACATATTCTCACCAGTATGTCGGACATTCTGTACCTTAAAAAACTAAACCAAACACCCAACACCAAAAGCCAATCTGAAACAATCTTTTAAAGAAGAATGAAGTTTACATCAGTTTTTTGAATTAAGAAAAAAATATCTTTAGCTTTTATGTCTAAGAGCATGAACACCAATAGAAATTAAAAAAGGGTTTTGAAATATTTCCTGGATATTTTTCATGTTTCTGGTATCCATGAAATAGCTAGACGAGACATTTCTCTCTATCTCTTCAATTGTCTAGTAGAATCTAAAAGTTAAAGAGTGACATGCATATTTTTCTTCTACACAATGAAAACTATGTTGTCTAAATCAACATGTAACCCCAAGTGAATAATTATTTACAACAGTAAAATATAGTATGTATAGATTTTATAGGAAATAGTTGTAAAACATGACCAAGATTGTCAGATATGGCTTAAAAACAAAGAGAGCAACTCTGGAAAGTTTAGAAAGAAATTGTAAACATAGTAGATTGACATTCTCAGCAAATAGTATTTGAGTCGAGGTTTATGCAAATGTTCCATTTTTAAAAAATTATAGTTAGCAAACCACAAAACCGACAAAAGAAAACTATTAGATCAGGTTTAGAACAACTTATTCAACTACTGCAGTATTTACCTTAAAAGAAACTGTAGGAAGAATTTAAATAATATGAAATTATTATTTGACTTTGTAATGACAGGGGCAGGGAGGTTTATTTATGATTTTTCTAAAATCTAAACTAGGAAAGATCTATGCAACTTTTAAATAAATTAATGCATTAAATTTTATTAAGCTCTTAGTAAGATAGATCTTCAACAAATCCTCTCTTTTGTTTTGCTATCTTATGAATACTAGCAAGGACACATACATAAATTCAACTTTTCTTGGCAATATGACTATAAATTATCAATGGAGAATAGTTTTACGTTGATAAAATCGTCTCATACCTTCAATTTCCATTAGCACAATTATGCCAATCAAAAATATTGTGAATTAAAAAAAAGTTGGGTTCAGAGCTTGGTTGGAAAAATTCTGGAGAACATTCTGGTCCGCTGCTTTGTCTTTACCTGGGGCACTGGACTTTCCCTGCTGCCCTTCGCTCCACATCCTCTGACTCACAGACGACTTGGAGGGAGCACCTGTTCTAAACCGAGCCACAGGAAATACCTATGTGGTCTTTTCATAGTCTGACCCTGCAGCTGGTTGGTTGAAATATGATCTTGACTTAAAAAAAAAAAAAATGCTGCCCACAGACTGATGCAACTGGACTGTGACAACATTTACTGGAAGGCTGAAAGGGATCCAGTTTGTATTTATTTCCTCCCATGAAGCTCTGGGGCTGTAGTGTAGGGATTGGGGGCGGGGAAGAAAATTTAAAGGGCAAAACAAATTGCTTAACCGCCCCCTATACGTATTATGTCACACACACGTGGTTTGTACACCCAAGAAGTCCAAAGCATGTGTCTAAACTGTACGAGGTCTTGCACCAGAAAGCGTTATTGAGCAGCCCTTCCTTTATAGCTTTATATTATAAAATTATGCAAATTTCATAGCCTATCTTAGGTTATATATTGGTATGTCCTTAGTTAACATTTTGCAGTAAAGTGCAGCGTGGCCTGTCCAGGATAGGATTCAGGCAGATGTTTCAGTTTGCAGCGGTCTGGCCAACACTAAGCCCTCCTGTGTCCAGCATAGAGCAGGTCTCTCGAGGGTCACTGGGTGCGGGTGCACGCCCCGCGCTGAGGGCCCCATGCGGTGCCTGGGCACTGGGCACCCCCTTGCCAACAGCACCGACCCTTGGGATCCCCGCTGCGGGCCAGGCTCCGCTCTCCTCGCCCCTCACAGGGCTGCCACTCGCTCGGCGGCCCCTGCCCCTACCCATCTGGCAGATGCCACCGGCGGCCATCGGGGAGCGCGGGTGGCACTGGTCGGCCGCCCACCGCAGGCTCGGAAGACTAGGGGGCGCCCAGGGCCGGCCTGCCCGACCCCCGAACGCAGGAGCAGAATGACGAAGATGACGAAAGAGGTGACGCCACGCCAGCCGCCCGGCAGCCGCCGGTCACGGACACGCCCTCCCGCCCGCCCGCACGCACGCCGCGC
>NW_004524600.1:17113052-17150534 GCF_000260255.1 Octodon degus
CGCGCCCCGCCGCCGTTCCCACGCGCCCGCCGCCGTTCCCACGCGCCCGCCCTCCCGCGGCCCAGCGCTCCCAGGCCCCCGCGAACATGGCGCTCGTGCCCTGCCAGGTGCTGCGGGTGGCCATCCTGCTGTCCTACTGCTCTATCCTGTGCAACTACAAGGCCATCGAAATGCCCTCGCATCAGACCTACGGCGGGAGCTGGAAATTCCTCACGTTCATTGATCTGGTAAGGTCGACCCTTCCCCTCGCCGCTCCATTCCGCACCCCGCGCTGTGTGTGTTTTGGGGTGCGCGCCTCTCGTGGCACTTTTGCTCTGCTCTTGTCCTCCCGGTGAGCGTGTCTCAAGGCCTGACTGTCCCCGCTGCACCACCTCGGGAGCCACCCACCCGTACCTGGTGCGCAGCGAGGTGGTGGGCCATTTGGAAGGGGACACAGACCTGCTTCTAAGAGATGACATGGGAAGATTCTTCAGTTACCGAAAGCGTCGGACGACCTTGATCTTGAGCGGCCTCAGACCCATTGGCTTCTAAGGTGCTTTGCAGAACATCCACCAGCGGATAAACTTGCAGCATCCGAAGGACGCTGGGTGCTGTCTAGTTACTGGGAGCTTCTCCCCAAAGCACACAAATTCTCCAAAGGGAGAGAAAGTACCCAATAAAGTTGTCTTCTCTGCCTCTCCTTCCTGCCCATTGTCAATAATTTACAGTACTTCCAACCTTGCCTTCAGAAACACTAGGGAGTTTGGAAGTGCAGTTGTAGCCTAGCTGTGCACTCCTCTTTCCTTATGTAAAGTTTGCCATAGTTTGCATAAACAACTCCAGTGTTGACACAACACGGTACCCTTAAAGGTATAGATTACTATAGTACCATCTGGCTCTAAAAGGGCCCCACAGAGATTCAGATTATGGGCGTAAGTCCCATAAGGTGAATTTAGGTGAAAACCATGAAAGATGATTAAAAGTAAGTAATACGCGCGCCCGCGCGCAAACACACACGCTAAAAGATGAGCCGCTAAGAACAGAGGTGTAAAAAACTATCAGTGAAGTTCTACATAATTAAAACTATGTAGAACCAACTCCCAGAATGCTAGCACTCTCTGTCCAAGATTGTACACAAGGTTGGCCATACCAACAAGGTTGTCATCTTTTTCTTGACCCTTTGTATTGAAGAAGGTATCTTGGTCCTTTTTCAGAGATCTTTCCAAGGGTATAGGGTGTCTCAGAGCAGATGTACTCAGAGGCCTTAAAAAATATCATGTACCTTTATTTTATATGAGATAATTTTGGAGGGAATTTAAATCCTTTCCCCCAGTCTCCGGGCACACAAGTGTGCCTGTGGCTTAGTGTTTACATTTTCAGACTGTCCACTTCTCATTCTTTGTTGAACTGAATCTGCTGCTATACATACATGTTTCCCTTCCTTCTTTCCACTCATCCATGTGAGGAGCACATGGCAAGGCTTTGTGCTGTGGTTTTCTGCTGGTTCCTCTTTGCACACAGTAGATGTGCAGTCATCACCGGGGTACTTTTCCTATCTGGACAGATAGGCTTGTCAGTGAGGATTGGCTTTGCCAGTTGTGTTACGAGCAGACATTTTGCATAGGTTAGACAAACCCTGCAGCCCAGAGGTTCTGATAAATATGTGCAGGAAGGGTGTGTACTATGCATAGAGCATCAGAAATATGTCCTTTCAGGAATTTAAACTGTGGTGGTTAGCTGTTACTTAATATGTGCATCTGTTTTCAGAATTCTTTTAGGTATTATGTGAGCAAAAATCCTTTGGGACCAAGGCCTTATCCTGTTTCTAAGTCAGATCTCAGACCCTCGGAGTGTCGCCAGGGAGTGAGCAGTGACTGTCTACCTGCTCAGTGGTGCCCTTGCTTTAGTCCCAGTTTTGGATCAGCAGGCAGCGGGTAGAATGAAGGTGTCAGTTAACCCAAGAGAGAGCCCTGCCTCTGTCGGCGTTGCTCACTGTGCGTTAGAACGCAGGGCTCACAAGAAACAATATACCTGTAACCTTTCGTGTGACGCGAAGCAATATGAGAGTCAGTTGGGGAAGCTGTTGTGCGGTTTCCGTTGTGGCATCCAGTGGTAGGACTTTGCTCTTCTACACTGTAGTAATAGCAGTTTAGTCTCCCAATATGCAGACCATCAATTCAAACTCAAGTTTTTCAACATTGTTTCTTGCTTACATTTGACTTAGTATTTTCATCGGGGCTTTAACCAATGACTTGAACATTTTTTTTTTTTTTTGCTCTATGGCTCCTGATTGATGCCACAAAGTGGGTGGCAGTACCTTAGCCATATGCTGCCATCAGGCCCCAGGGCCTCTTCTGTCTTTGTCAAGGTAGGTGCTAACCTTCTCTCCTTTCATACAATACTATGGCTCCGGATTAAAACAGAATAATTTTCTTTAACCAAGAGTTTCTGTGAGAAAGAATACCTGGAATATATTCATACAAACATACAAAGTGTTATTCCTTTCATTAGAGATTTAGGGGCCTCAGCACTTAAGCATCATACAGCTGTTAAAACAGTCAAACGGTCAGTACTTTGAGATGGCTTGAAAAGATCAGGCTACTAAAATTTACCTGTAATTTTACATTTGTGTGTTAAAAAACCACTGAATCAACTTTAGTGCCAAGTGCCTTAGACAGTTTTAATGGCTGTAAGTTTATAGGAAAAATTTTAGAAGCTGTTCAGCATTTTAATAAGAGGACTTTTTCTGACCGACTTGGATTGCAGAGGCAGAGCTATAATCCTGATGACCTCAGTTGGGGTCCACGTTCTGTAGCATCAGTTACTGGCATGGGAGTAAGCTCAGGAAACTGGAGCTAGTGTATGCAGCTGCAGATGGCTGTGTGACAGCTGCCGTTCCAGCCCTTTTCATATTTCTGTGTGAGTAGGAGAGTCATTCCAAGACAGCTAGAGCTCATGGACAAAAGGTGGAGGATAGATTGTCACTACCAGCAGTGCTACAAAGCCATTCCCAAGGGCTGCTTTTCCCAGTATTGAAAGACTATAAAGAACTAAACTGTGTTTGGAAAATTCAGTTCACCAAATGAGGAAGAAACACCGTCTCTGTGTGGTACGCAGAACATGGAGCCCCAAAGATGTCCGCATCCACGTGCCTAGCACCGGTGAATGTGTGAAATTGTATGACAAAAAAATAAGGGTGGAGGTGGAGTTAACGTTGCTGATCACACAAGCTATAAAATAGGGAAATTATTCTGGAATATCCATTTGGGCTCAGTATGGTCGTGAAGGTCCTTGCATGTGGAACAGACAAAAAGAGAAGAGGTGATTGGAGGAGGATGAGACTGTGGAAGAATCAGAGGGTGGTGCAACATTACTGGCTTTGAAAAATGGAGGAGGAGGAGACCCTGAGCCAAGGAAGCATCTAGAAGTATATAGAAGTGAGGACAAGGAAATGGATTTTTTTCCCCTGGAGTTTCCAGACAGAATACAATCCTCACAATGCCTAGACTTCACCCCAGTGATTTCTTATCTCTAGAGTTGTAAAATAATAAACTAGTGTTGCCCAAGCCACCAAATTTATCATAACTTGTTACCGCAGCAATAGAAAATAAATACAGTTGGTTTTAAAACCTCTGACCTAGAAAAAGTCTTAACTATTTTTGTACTTCTACAGAATAAATACAGGACTCAACTTGTCCTTTATGTATATTAGATAATTGGCTAATTTTAACCTTAACCAAAATAGGTTTTTCCATCTTCACTTATGAAACTGTGTGGAGGAGACACACACACACACACACACACACACACACACACACACACACATATGGGCAGTGTAAGAAGTTACAAAGACTGAACAACGTTGGAAATACTAGGCCTTTTCTTTACTGTGAAGTATTTCAGAAACTGTTATATGCAACATACCAGCAGAATAATATTCTTTACTGGTGATGAGCTAGAAAAAAAAATAAAGATTTAAACAAATTAAAGTATTTCCTTAGGCAGTATCACAGTTCATAAATTTTCTTCAAACAATGCAGATTTACTTCCTTATTTACTAGCTAAGCAATCTTTCTTCTCCAAGTTATGTAATGGCTCTAAAAGGTAAATAGTAAGAAGAATAAAATAAAACTAGCACAGATAAGTAAAACAAGACAACAGTGCTTTGAGGCCTCAAAATAGTGTTTGGCATCTGATAGATGCCTAGTCTTCGAAAAAGTGAAAACTTTCTCTTTGCAAATTTTAAGTGCTGTGCTTTCCCTCATCTTCTCCCCAAACATTCAAAAAAAGAAAAAAAAAATAAGACTGGTCAAATGTTTGACAGATCTCAGACTCAGCTTCTTTGGAAAACACGAACTGAGTATTTGTTATTAAAAATTGAACTAATAGTGACACTAGCTTTGAGACTTTTGGATTTTAAAAATTTGAAATAGAGATCTGGCTCTTTGCTCCGCTCTGTGGTCCTCAGTGGTTTGAGCGTTGCCATTTCTTAGCTGTACCCTGCTCCTTTCTCCCCTTGTGCTGATGGTTCGTGTGTGCTTCGGCAGAGGACTGTTGTGGACACGATGCCCGTGCCAAGCGTGTGCAGAGACTGGGAGGATCAGCTTCCTTTGGGAGCCTGCTCCACCTCACGCTTCTCAGTCAGAATTTCATCTTAATGAGAGCCTCACCTAATTCCTGTGCACATTCTAGTTTGGTGGACTCTCAACTGTACTATTTTTGTTTTGTAGTTTAAGGTGGAACAGCTAGGAGACCCAGCCTTCATGTCAATTCTGTCTACTTTCAAAATATATTTAAGTATCTTTCACAGTGACATAATTAAAGGCATGCTAGAAAACATGTTGTAAATAAAAGAGAGGAATAGGTTTTAGGCTCTATGAAAGGATTAGCTATTGCATTCGAGAAAGAAATTTAAATAATTTCCAGGGCAGTTAAAACGAAAAGGGATATATTGTTTGGTTATAAGGGGAACATTACAATTTATCAGGAAAAATACTGTTTCTTTCCAAGTACTGGCCATTCAAGGTTATCACTGGGCTCTTGATATAAAGGATGTCAGGTAGCGTAAGAGGCAATACCTTTAGTTATTTTTTAGCACACTATATAGAAATATTCTTGGAGTTGATGTTTCTTATAGTGCAATTTTATGAAAGCTGAAGGCAGAGTCTTATATTTTGGTTTGATGAAAGGATTTCTGTGGAAGTCTAAAGTGACAGAATCTAGGTACATTTGTTGTTGTTACCTAAATCCATTTTGCAAGAGAATTTAAGTAAACCACAAATGGAGCAGAGTAATGAAGGGCTCTGGAGGGGAAAAGCAGAAGATGTTCATACAATGAGAAATGGTCGAATCTACCTGGAGGATACAGTTTTGCTTTGAGACGTGAAAACCTTTGACATTTAGAAGAATGTTAGAGACAGAATAAGCTGTGTAAGTGTTCTGGATTTTGCATTTGAGTTAGTCTTATATTTCCATGTAAACTTACTACAAAATGCATTCTCAATTGCAGCTCATGGGTCTGTTTAAATAGGAAATAAAATATATTGAGTACAGAGTCTACGTGTCATTACAGAACTGTGGTACTTAGTTGTGCTGGTCAAGACCATGAGGTGAACCATAAAGGCCACTCGTTCAGTGCTCACTGCAGAAAATTAAGTAGGCTTTTTTGGTTTATTTTTCCTTTATTGGACCTTAAACAAAGAGGATGAAACTACATTTTTTTTAGGAGACCCAGACTTGACCCTAAAATGAGTACATAAACTTGAAGGATTCAATAATATCTTTTCCTAGCCTGGAGGAAGAATCGTGAGAAGAATCCTTTGCATCGAATCCTCATCACCTCCACAGTGTTTCTTTTGGATCGTACATGAAACACTGCCCGGGTTTGCCAGCATGAGGGGAATTGTTGCTAGAGTCACCTATTCCCTCTCTTAGTCCCGCATGTTATTGACATTAGAAGAAGTCATCTGACCACGGGTGAGGTCACTCACTTCTTCCCCCTTCTCCATCAGTCCCCCAAGTCTGGTATAACATTTAGCAAAATTGCTAACTGCTCTTGAGGGTTTCGTTTGTTTCTGTGTGTTCCCCTGCAGTGTCACAGGGTTCTGTGGAAGTGTGAACAATAGTACAGTTTTCCGCATGAAATCAGATGTTCCTGGGATCCAAGCATGCTTGGAAAAATCTTACAGCGTAGGATTCCATAATAACCCGGCTTTCCTTGGTGCAGGCTGTGGTCCTGCAGTTAAAGGGCTCATATTTTACATGTGGGGCGGCCCTGTCCCAGTGCAGTGAGAAGCAACTGCCCTGTCTTTGAGATTGACGCAGCCTGTGGTCAGCTACACTGTAGAACGGAACAAGATTTAGGATGGCAGCACTGAATTCTGGGAAGTGAGACGCACAGTGTTCTGGCCCCTTCATATTGACTTTGATTTTAAGTTGGAATTTGACAGTTTGGTTCCAAAAACAATACCTAGCATAATTGTATTTTTCATTATAGAAAAATTGTACATTTGAACTCCTACTTTGGGCATCAAAAAAAAGAGGAAAGATTTGTGCAGTAATCTTAGGGAAAAAATATATTTCATCTTAATCCTCCCTAATTTCCTTGAATATTGGCATTTTAGTGCTTCAAAATAATATTTATTTTAAAACTTTGTATACACAGTGAAGAAAAAACAGACTATAAATATGTACATGTACTCATGTATAGTTAGATTTCAGAAAACTTCATACTTTTTGCAATTTTCTTTTAAATTAGTAATTTAAGAACTGTTACTCAGGTATCTATGTTACAGTACTATTGTATTTTATATTTGTCTTTTAAGTTGCTTTTATACTTAAAAACCCCCAAAGTTCAATAGATATACATGGTCTTTATAAATTTTTGAATTCATATATATCAAAATTAGTCAGTCTTAGGTTCTGTCAGTTTTGACATAAATGTAGCATTGTGTGACTATAGCTGAAATCACCTAAAAATACTCCTTTCCCTTTTTACCTCCTCACAGTGGAACTTGCCCTTAAGTTCTCCTGTGCTTTTGTTCCTTGTGGTGCCAAGCAGAACTCAATAGAGCAAGTTCTGGGCTGAGGCTCTCCTGTGTGCTAAGCACATCTTGCAGCGGAGCTACGGTGCGCTTCTCCTCCCTTGAATCTTATCAGCCACAGATTTATTTGATGTCTGTGCAGTTTTGCTTCGCTATAAAATCAGTCAATCAATCGGTCAATTAGTCAATCAATGAATATTTTGATACAAGGTCTCATTAAGTCACTTAACTTGCTGAGGTTATAACTTGAGATCCTCCTGCCTCAGCTTCCCAGAGCATGGGCATGTGCCACATCACCCAGCTTTGTGTGTGTGTGTGTGTGTGTGTGTGTGTGTGTGTGTTTTAGCAAAATGCATTTTAACTTTAAATATATGGTGTATATCAATAATTTATTCCATTTTATTGCTGAGTAGTTTTGCATAGTGTTGATGTACCACAGTGTGTCTCTCCTTTTACAACTTGAGGTAAATTTGAGTTTTCCAAACTTGTTTGGCATGATGATAAAGAAAGTGTTATAAACATTTGTGTGCAGGTTTTATATGAACATGACTTTTCATTTTTAATTTGTATGTACCTAGGAGTCCGATCACGTGGTCACATGGCAAGGGTGTATTTAAGGGTAGAAGAGACTGCCCACGTTGGAGTGCTGAAGGCTGTGTTGTGATGTTGCCGGCAACATAGGAGGCACCTGCTCACTGGGTCCTCCGCGGCGCCCAGCGTTCTGGTCTAGCTCCACTAGTCAGCTGGGAGTGCATTCACACCTTGCTGTTATTTTAATTGGTGTTGACCTCATCACTCCGATGCTGTGTACCTGTTCCCGCGCATTTTCTTCATACATCTATGTCACTTTTTGTGTGAAGTTTGTGCAAACCTTTCCTCATTTAAGAAAATTGGATTGTTCCTTGGCTGTCAAGCTGTTGGAGGTTTTATGTATGCCAGATAACATTACTTTGCCAAATCCGTGATTTGCAAACATTTCATCTCTCCCCGTACTTGTCTTTTTCACTGAGTCAGTCATATCTTGTGCAGATCAGCAGGTTAGCCTCTTGCCTTCACAACTGTCATTTTGTTCTGCTTTGGAACATGCTTTTCATGTAGCATCTGGTGACTCTGCCTAACACAAAGTCAAGGGTTTTTCTGCTGTGTTTCCTTCTAGAAATTGTACAGTTTCAAGTCTATGAGTCTTTTGTTTTGTGTAGGATAAACAGTTAAAATATCATTTCTTGAAAAGGTTTATCCTTTCACCACTGAATGGTTTTCATGCCTTCGCCAAAAATCAGGTGGCTACGCTTGTGGGCCTATTTGTGAGCTCTCCAGTGTATCTGTGTTTTGATTATTGCAGCTTTGTAGTAAGTCTTGAAAGCAGGTAGCACAAATGCTCTACCTTGTTCTTCTTCCAAAATTGTTTAGGCTATTCTCATCATTTTGTCTTCCTGTATAAACTTTAGAATAATTAAAAAAAATTTAAGCTTTATGTATTTGGTACAGGGCTTCGCTATGCAGCTCGGACTCCTAGTGATCTTCCTGTCTCAGCCTCCGTAGCACCGGGATTACAGATGTGTCCCACCATGCCCACTCTCAGAGGCTGGCATCCGAGGTCAGCACGGCAGGCGATACCGGGGGTCTAACCCTCGTCCTTGTGCTTGCCGGGCAGGTGCTTAGAATAACAAGCTATCTCTCCAGCCTAGAATAATTTTTTGCCATCTACAAATAATCTTACTGTCTGTTCATATACATCTCTTGTTTTATTATTTTACTTATTTATTTGGATGCTGTCAATCAAGTTCAGGGCTTTGTACATGCTTAAGCACAAGTTGTGTCACTAACTTGTGCATTTAATGATGTTATTTTAGTTATTGCTCTGTGGATTACCACACACACACCTGGTTCTAATAATCTAATTACAGTAACTAGTTTAACACTTTAAGTAAAATATATAGGCTTAGCCACTTTATTCTTTCCATTTTATATGATAGTTTTCATATTTATTATTTCTGTGTAATTTGACAACTGCATGAACAATGTTAGAATTGTTGCAAGCAATAGTAAAATATATTACGCAAGGTCTGGGGTTTGATCCCGGGGCCTTCTGTGCTGGCCCTGCCCCTGGGGTACACTGAGACAGTGATTAAGACTGGGCGTGGTGGTGCACCCCTGTAATCCCAGCGCTTGGGAGGCCGAAAACAGGAGGATCACTACGAGTCCGATCTGTGTAGTGAGACTCTGGAGATCCTGTACTGAAAATACCAAAAAAAAAAAAAAAAGCTTTACTTTGCTTTCATTACTAATGGATATTTTGCTGGATATAAAATCTTGCTTAACAGTTTTTTTTTTCTTTTATTATTTGAAAGATCTTGTTCCATTGTCATTTGACCTCTCACTTTTACAGTGAAAAATTTGCAGTCATTCAAGCCATTGTTCACTTAAGATGCACGTGTTGTTTTCTTTCTTGGGTTGTCATTAAACGTTTTCCCATGGTCTCAGGATATCAGTCTTATCATCGTATCTCTGGGCATAGTTTTCTGAATTTATCTTGACAGAGGTTTGTTTAGCTTCTGGAATTTATAGTCTTACAGCTTTCATCCAATTTGAGAAACTTCCAGCCATTATTTCTGCAAATGTTCCTTTTGTTTTGTTTTGTTTTGTTTTATGGTATTGGGGATTGAACTCAGGACCTTGCACTTGTGAGGCAGGCCTTATGCTGCTGAGCTCTCTCCCTGGCCCCTGATACTCTTTTTGTACCTATTTCTTTCTTCCCTTATTCTGGAACTGCATTGATATGACTGTCAGGACACTTTGGTTATTGTGCCACAGTTTAATTATTGTTCATTTTTTTAGTCTTTTTTTTTAGGTCATATAATTTCTATTAATCTATTTCCAAATTTACCAACACTTTCCTCTGTACTCTGTATTCTGTTATTGAGCCTATCCAGTGAAGTTTTTTATTTTAATTTTTTTTTTTTTTTTTTTGGCAGAACCGGGGATTGAACTCAGGTCCTTGCGCTTGCCAGGGAAGCACTTATTCCACTGAGCCATCTCCCCGGCCCTCCAGTGAAGTTTTAAACTTCGGATATTATGCGTTTCAGTTCTACAATGTCCATCTGGTTCGATTTTGCAGTTGCTCTTACCCAGCCCTAAGTTCTGGTCTCTCATTCATTTTAATGGTGCTCACTATTACTGGATGGAGAATTGTTGGAGAAGCTTCCTAAACTCCTTGCTGAAAAATTCCAACTTCTGGGTCATCACAGAGCTGGCATCTGCTGATTTTTGAAAATATTTTTATTAGTGCATCATTTTCTTAGCTCTTTGCATGCATGATGCATTATTTGGTTTTATGCCTTGAGAGCCTTGAGTGTTATGTTGTGAGATTTAGGGTCCTTATTTTTTTTTATTTTTATTTTTTTTTTATTTAGGGTCCTTATGAGTCTAATAGAGTTGCTTCTCTGTGTTAGTGTGCACTCAGTCTGGTTGGGTTCAGGTCAAGTGTTCTGTCTCATGGAAGTATTACTTACCTCTGCAGAGTTTTCACAGTTTTTGCTGGTCAGGCTGGGTGTGAGTATACGTTTGTGGGGCCTTTCAGCACTTGATGCCTCTGCTCCTTGTTCAGGGCTGTTCTGTGCACAGGCAGAAGGGTGTCAGCCAATAGTGAGAACCCGTGCTGACCCTTTGCAGCCTTTTCCTCCATGTAATTTCTTTAATGCTATCCAGCTCTGTTACAGTCTTTGTCTTTGTTCTTGTGTCCAGAAGAGTGGAGACCTTTCAGGATTTTAGCCTACTGTGCTACTATGCAGTGAGTCTACACAACTGGGGGTATTTTTACAGTCAGTCAGCAAGAAAAAGAGACAGGAAAAATGTAATCTGTTCTACACACAACACACACACACGCACGCGCGCACACACACACACAGTTCATACAATAGGGCTTCCTTTTTCCCACTTCCTGTGGCCAGAGAGAGGCTTTGCGTGGCATTTTAGCTATGCATGCTAATGGGAAATAGAGGTGGGACTGTGTGTTCAGCGGGTAAGAATCAGAATTTCTAGCTCATAGAAATCCTTCTTGCAGTCCTTTGAAAAGAAGGGCTTCTTCCGACATCGCTGCTCTCAGTGTGGCTGTGTAGTTTCAGGAAGCAGCCTGCCCTCAGGTCTTATATGGAGAACAAAGGCGAGTAAAAATCTCTGAACCTCATCCTTGGGGTTCTTGCTCCTGTTGCCCTGTGTGCCAGCCTCTGTGTGCCTTTCAGTGCTCGGGTAGCTGCTTTTTTTATTCTGCTTGCAGGATTTAGTGATCTTTGGAAGTGACGACAGCTGACTCTGTGGGGTGGCACCAGAAGTGGCCTTCATATGGGCTGAGTACCTATTTTTTACATTTAAAACATTTTGTGAACATTTCTGTGCCATCTTCCATAACATTTTAAATAACTACATATCCACCCATATGAGTGTTTCTATTGACTATCTTACTAAATATGAGACTAGATCAATTTTTACATATATTTGTGATTATCTTCTTTTTTTTAATTTTTTTTTTTATTTATTTGAGAGAGAGAGAGAGAGAGAGAGAGAGAGAGAGAGAGAGTGTGTGGTGTGTGTGTGTGTGGCCAGCTCAGCCCACCAGGGGGCGGGGCTGGCTGGCATGTGGTGCTGGGGGATCGAACCACAGTCCCTGATGCTTTGCCAAGCTAGTTCCAAGTAGGTGCTTTAGACCACTGAGCCATCTCTCCAGCCCCTATTTGTGATTATCTTCTTACAGTAAATTTGCAGAGAAGAAAGAGCTGTAGTGAACTCTTCAAAAGAATGGCTTAACTTTAAATCAGTCACACTCCCTTTAGTAAGTAAAATACTGACTTCTCTGTATTTCTCTTAACATTATAAAAATTATGGAAGACTAATACCAGGGATCACTCAAGGTGCTTACACCTCATAATTTTCTACCCAGTGAATTAACTGCCTATCTTTCACCATCTATTTCATAAATGTAAATGATTAGCTGTCTTTGACTGCTTATGACATCAGTGGTATTAGCTACATATGGTTTGAGCTCATAAATTTTTGGTTCAAACAAATTTTGGTGCTTAGAGCATCCTAATTAGTATACAATAACTGGTCTGGCAGAAGACAGACTGAACATGTCTTTCTGTGTGCAGTAACTATGGGCCTACTTGTGTGTTCTGTTCATCTTGCATGTACTTAGCTTAGTCCTGAGTGTTTTATTAGTCCAACTTGAAAACCTCTTCAGCGTCAAGAGTCTGAGGAATGTGTGTGTGCTCTAATATTGCACATCATTTTCTTTGTAATTACACATTTTACTCCTTTTAGAAACACATAATAACATTGACAATCCAGACAGAATGGGGAAATACCCTTTTCTATACTACTGGGGCATATTCTGTTTGAGAATAGGTCACTTTTGTATCAGCACAAGCCTTGGCAGAGAAGGGAGCTGGCATGTCAAAGTGGGGAACTTAGATGAGTTTTAAAAAGGAGCCACTTGTAGGTATTATGGTTTACACCTGCACAGGTCAAGTGTTTGAAAGGTAGTGGATTATGGGGCCCTATACTCATTGGAGGATCTCACCTATTCTAGAGCTCAGAAGCCAGTGTGCTATCAGGAGGTCAGGCCTAGTTAGAGGTGTCCATGTGGGAGGAACCCGGGAGGTGCGTTCTTATCTCTGTACTCCCTTACCCGGCTGCTTCCAGGCTGCCCTGGGTAGAGCGGCCATCCTCTGCCCAGCCCTTGCCACCATTCTTCTGCCTTGAGCCAGTGACTGAGCTGGTCATGGAAACCTCGAGCCTAAGTAAACCTCTCTTCTTTAAGAATTAAATGCCGAATACATTGTCCTAGTGACAGGAAAGTGTGAAATAGATTATAAGTGGGGTATAGAGATCACCATGTGCAACCAAAAATTGTAGGCTGGAAGCAGGAGGTAGGGCTCTGCCCTTCGGCCTGTGCCAGCAGATAGCAGGCGAGCCCCGAGCTGCTCAGGGCTTCCATCTTGAGTCAGCCTCCTCTTCTGTTCTGACAGGACCCCTTCTGCCTGTTTTCCTCAGTCACATCTTTACAGTCCCTCCCTTGATCCTCTCACTCACTCTGTCACTCAGGGACCAATCCTTCTGTTAGCCAAAGAGCATGAGGACTTTGCTGCTTGTTTCAGTAAGAAAAGAAAACCCACCGGCAGGAGAGGTGTAGTCTTCCACTGTCAAGTCCAGCACCCATGAGGCCGCTTCACTTTCCCTCTTGTTCCAGTGCATGAGCGACACTCCCAAGCTCAGCTCTTTCCTTGTACCCTGGGCTTCATTGTCCTTTCTGTGGCAGAGTTTTCCATTTCATGTTTCCCTTCAGTCGGCGTATAAACACACAACACTGTCTGCTCCCCCTCTTTCTTCTTCCCTCCCCACCTCTTCCTTTCTCTCTTCAGTGTACAATTTGTCTTTGTATTGACTTCACCCTGCAGAAGAACTGGTTCTCTTTTTAGCAAAATTCCGTGGAAATCTGTGCTTCTGGTTTCCACTTCTTTCCCCTTTCTCTCTAACCGCATCTCACTCCTCTGAAAGAGCCCAGTCAGGGCCATCTCTGGCTATTGTGTCAACAGATCCCATAGGCACTCCTGAGTCCTCATTTAACTGAGGCTCTTGGGAGAATTTGGTCCAGTTGGTCACTTTCTCTTCCTTGAAGCAGTGCCCTAAAACTTGATTTCTGGGGAACAACCTTGTCAACATTGCTTTCTTCTGACCTTGTGCTGTTTCTCCTTAGTTTTTCTTGTTGATTTCCTTTCCTCTTAACTCCTTAGTGGCGAATGTTGCAGAATCAGCCCTAGGCCGTCTTGTCCTTCTTACCTGCGCTCACTACCGTGGAGTGGCTGCTTAGCGCATGACTTTAAATACACTCTATGTGAAGATGGTTCTCCACCTTGATATGTTGAGCCCCGATCACTCCTGAGCTCTATCTTCCTATATCCAGCTGCCGTTTCAATTCATGTTCAAAACAGTTCTTAATTTCATTGCCCAAATCGGCTTCTCTCTTACTGTTCTGTATCTAAATATCACCAGTGCCTATGACTGCTGGGTTCTTACAGATTAATTGAATTCTTTTTGGCATCTTCTATTCAATTCTGCTAATAACCATCTCGTTTATTTGATTTGGGGTTATTTTGGTCATTTTTTTTTTTCTGGTATGGGGAATCAAACTCAGGACCATGTGCTTGCCAGGCAGGCATCTTTGCCACTAAGCTAGATCCCCAGCCTTCATTTATATGAATTGGACTGAAAAATGCAAACATATCAGCAGCTATATCACTCTAGACAATTTCAGGTTAGCTCGGGAGCTAGTATGTTAGTTATACAATGAAAATGATCTATTAATATTCCTTGTTTGGGAAATTGCTTATGATCAGAGAATGTGATAATAATAATAATAATAATAATAATAATAATGTGCTTCACCTATTGGATGAAGCACATAATAATAGTAATAAAAAAATCAGCCAGCTTCATTTCATATAGAAATTTCAGTGGTTTTTTATTTAAAGAGATCAGCTTTCATTAGCTTTTGGGGTAACCACATACTATTTTTAAGTCCACTAAAGTTGAGTGCATTTGTTTTTAACTAAAAAGTGACAAATATTAGTGGCTTTTTTAATTTGAGGATAGTACTGCAAAATCCTTCATAAACTTGTCAGCCAGAAATGTTACACAGATCGAAGTGCTTTAATGTTTTTTAAGATATTTAGGTATGTATGTATCTGGTACAGGGTCTCACTACGCAGCTCAGACTCAGTGATCTTCCTGTTTCAGCCTCCTCAGTGCTGGGATTGCAGGTGTGTGCCACCACGCCTGGTTTGGGTGGCCGGCATGTCAGCACAGCATGCGGTACTGGAGATTGAACCTGGGTCCTTGCACTGCCAGCCAGGCGCTTAGACCGCTGAGTGATCGCCCCAGCCTTTAATGGTTTTTTGAACAATTAATAAAGCTTCGATTTATGTAGATTCTCTACATAAGCCAAAGCTGCTAGGTCATCTTTTATAAAGCACTCTGTATCTAAGCATTGAGGGATTTTAGATAAGCAAATTATGGAGTGGATAGCTAACAAAACGATCTTCATATGCGTTGGTGATTAGGAGAGTTCTGAAATTAATTTTGCCATGACTGTTGCTTTCCGTGTTGCGTGCCTTTCCCAGCTCGTACTTTTGCCCCTGCTGGGACGTTGCTGCCATCCTGAGTTTTGTGTTTATCACCCACTTAAAAAAAAAAAAAAAAGTGTGTGCTCCCAAACAGAATATTGTGTTGGTTGGTTTTGTTTGATTAGGGCCTTCATGAAAATGCATCATTATGAAGGCTTTCTTTATCCAAATAGGAATAGTGTGCTTAAGAAGGCTAGCTTGCCAGCACAATAGTCCATTGTGATGTTGTTTACACGCTTGGCTTTTTTGCTGCCTTCAGTAATATGCAATTTGGTCTGGCCACTGATTAGCCAATTAGGAACTGTAAGGATGAAACGTGAATGTTACTGTCTAGCTGACAGGGTGATTTATTAGACTTGTGTATTGGTGGGATGTCACCTGATTTGTTGTTTGGGAGGTCCCGTGCCAAACCTAAACATGAATGTCAATGACCAGCTTTTTAAGCAAACTCAGCCACAGCTGAATTTCATTCAAGTGCAATTTTGTTTGCATACCGGTGGTGTCACGCTGATTTTAAAGTGTGTTTACCTTTCCTAGGGCGTTGGACCCGATGCCACCCACCGACTGCAGGGCCTCGGCTGGCCTTCTGTTCTTCTCCACTCAATTTCCTTCCTTTCCTGCTGTCAGTCAGGTGGAGCTGTCAGCCAGCCGTGAGACAGACTTCTCTGTGCTCTTTGAAATCCCTCTACAGCTCACAGACCTGGATTGTTTTCTTTGGTTTGAAAGATGGTTGGGGATTTTTTTTTAAAAAAATATTCTTTCAATAATACTATTTTTGCCATGTGATATAGATAGACAATGGTACCCGTTACTTTTATAAAAAATATGGAAAAAAGAAAGCACTGACCCTTGGCGATGAATTTGATCTACAATTTTTTTTCAAAAGTATTCACTTTCTTTAGGAAATTACAGAAGTATACACTGTATTAGGAAAATACATTAATCAACGCATTCTATTTTTTTTCTTTCATTTATGTATTTGGTACAGGGTTTCACTATGCAGCTTGGATTTGTAGTGATCCTCCTGTTTTCAGCCTCCCCAGCACCAGGATTACAGGAGTGTACCACCACGCATGGACTCAGTCTCGGCTCAGCACGCTCTGGGGGCGGGACTGGTGTGGCATGCGGGACCAGGGATTGAATCCTGGTCCCTGTGCTTGCCAAAGCAGGTGCTTAGTCTGCTGAGCTATCTTGCCAGCCCATGTATTCTATTTTTAAAGGGCTCCATTAATATGTCTGTCTTTTTTCTTTTTCTTTTAAAAAGCAAGTGATATAATACACCCTCCTATAAAGATTTTATAAGTTATCAATGGAGACAGAAGACTAACATGGTTATACTTAATTTGCTTGTATAATTAAAATGCACTGTTACAAAATTTTCAAGTTTTATTTTGTATCATCTTTGTGTGCATATCTGAGAGGTTATTTTTTCTTAAAAGTCTTACTATCCACCTTGATGCTAAATTCTTTTAAATGAACCCTGTGGGTGACTTTATTAAATGAGATTCAGATTACTGTCTATCATGTTTCAGGGTTCTGCTTTAGAGCAAAGCAAGAAAACGACAAGATGAGACAGCACATAGAGAACGATGCGGGAGACCACTGAGCCCAGTGTCAAAAAGTCTTGGCAAGTGTAGTCCCTGAAGTCCAGCCTGCAGGTGTGGCCCATGCTGTTATTCACAGCGCTGTGTGTTTCACACTGCGTAGGTAATCATGCTGGTCTTGTTCCACTGTCTTAGCAAAACTTCCAAGGAATTATGGGTCGGAGCAAATTGGAAGGGACAGGAAGTGTGAGGACCTCGCTTCTCTGTGAAGGGGAACTGGGAGAAGCTCTAGGTGCGACGCTGTAGAAACCACTTACTGTGACTGTAAAACTGACATCCTCGGAAATAATTTCAACCAGCAGGACTTAAAGCACTGACGGACTAGGAAGGGGACACGTGGATACTTTCAGGGCCCTTTGGGTTATTTTTTTAAGCATATCTTATGGGAGATGATATAAATTGTCACGTCATTAATTTTAACATGAAAAAATATTCTGATAAAATAGTAGTGACCAGTATTGGTTTTCATCCCCATTAGGTGTGTTTGTATGTAAATGAGATTTGGCCTAATAATCTAAATAGAAAATTTGATCAGGAGCACAGATGTATGTAGATGTGTAAGATAGCCTTTTTTTTTTTTTTTTTTAAGTCAAATCAAAACCAAAGTAAAACAAAGAAAAACTCCATTCGTTGGACTTTAAAAAAAAACATTATTCAAGAGCCTTAAAACTGTGGTCCCTAACCCTGTTGGCATACGGACCAGTGTCATGGAGGACAGTTTTTCCATGGAACAGGGTCAGGGGTGGAGACTGGGGATGATTCAAGTCTATTACTTTGTTGTGTGTTTTATTTCCAGCGTTGCCACCTGAGATTCTCAGAGAGAGTGTACAGCCTGGCTTTCTCACACACAGCTCACAGTGGGGTTTTGCTGCTTTGCGGACCCATGACCACTGCTGGGCAGGAGGAGGTGAGGTGCCAGCGGGCTGGCCCAGTCGTAAACACAGACGAAGGCTCGTGTGCTCGCCCACTGAAGCTTCCACTGTGCAGTCCCCTGCTTCTGATAGGACCTGGGCCAGAAAATGTCACTGAATTGCACATCTTTGGTATAAGAGAAGGAGACCAAGAGATGGGGGAAGAGAGAAGAGCGAGAGGGGATTAAAAAAAGAATTAAGATGTGTTGTTTTCATGCACCAGCTCCCCACAAGGAGTGTAGCCATTATGTACTATAGTTGGGTACTAATAACATAGTACTGAGACCCGTGTAAGGCTAGGGTGAACACAGTGGTAGAGCCAGTGCCCAGCACAAGCGAGGCCTGGGTAGAGCCCTCCAGACAGCAAAACATCACAACAACAAAAAAGTAGAGCAAAATAAATAAAATAAAAACAAAACCAGTCCAAAGGCAGGGAGACACTGGCCATGTTTATTCGTTCACTTGCTTCTTTAAGAAGCCCTTTGCCCACTTCCTGTGTGCCACTGTGCTTAGGGGAAGACAGTGATGATTAGCATCCAAATTTCTGCCTTCAAAAATATTATCATTTGAGGCTGTATGTGTGAAATTCCAACACTTATGAAGTGGTATAGAAGTAGAATTTGAGATTTACAAGACCTTGTGAATCATTAAGAACTCCACCCCTAACAGCCATTGTTGGACTAGAAGGCAGCGTTTGTTAGCTAAATGAAGTCAGCCCACACTGGGGGCCCTGCTGTGGATGGGTCCATTCTGTTTTTGTCCTGGTGAAGTAAATGGCTGCATTTAGAAATGCACTGTTTTAGCTCATCGAGGTCATTTGTAGCATTGACAGTGTAGATGTGATAAATATAGACATATTCTAGAGCATGCCACTGAATGTCCTTCCTCCTGATAAGTTTTGTCCCCAAAGTGCTCTCTGGAAGAGGACTCCCGGGGCCTTGGCAGAGGTCTAGTTCCTAGGTAGGGTTTTTGCTGGTAGTGGTACAAGGTGCTGGACCCATCATCATAATTTGCCCTCCGTCTCTTCAGATGTATTGACCAGTGTTCCGGGTAGCTTTGCCTCTGCTGGTAGTGGTAATGACAGAGAGGAAGGGTAGAGATTCGTTTTGACTTTAATTGGTCTCAGAGGTGGCCCTCAGCAGTCACAGGAGAAGTAGACGCCGGCGTGAAGGTTTACTTCAGTCAGTTTCAGAAATTCCTCTGTGCTGCTTGTCTCGTGCTTCCTGAAGACATTGCTTGTTGAAGAGTTTTGTAGCTGATCATGACGTGGCAGCAGAAGGGGTACTAAAATTAAAAATAGAAACTTTGGAAAGTTGCATTGTGGACAGCCTGCTATATCAAGGTCTTGGCCTTGTGTGCACGCAGTCCCCTCACCTGTGTAAATGAGGACTCTGACCTCTTAGTTCTGACTGTGGCACCTCCTCCTGACCTTGTGGCAGTCATGGGATTCTGCTAGCCATGAGGACCCTTTTCCAAGCCTGAGACACTGTTGGTGCTGAGTAGGGGGCATTGGTCTCAACTGAGCTTCTTACGTTCCAAAGGCCTCTTGGAGTATGGGGCATTGGGTTAATCCAGAGCTCTTGAGTGTTCCCAGTTGTTATGGTTTAGATGTAGGCTTATGCCCCCACAGCCTCGGGTGTATGGGAAGTGATTGGATCATGGGGTGCTGGACTCACGAGTGGAACATCCACTGGTAGGTACAGTAGCCAGCTGTGCTTGGGAATGGTGCCCAGCTGGAGACGGGTCGCTGGAGATGGAAGCCGCAGAGAGGCATTCATTCCCCTGCTCCCCTCGTCTCTCCACTTCCTGTCTGCTGTGGGTTGCCTGGCTGGCCTCTTCCCAGGCCCTTCCATCATGCCATGTCTAGTTGGCGCCTGCTAACCCTGGGCTTAAACTGTAAGCCATGATAAATTTCTCCTTGAAGTCATAGGTGTCGTTTTGAGCCTCCCAGCACCAGGAAGGTGACCACGAAACCTGCTATGGGCTCTTCTGGTTTTGTTTTTCAGTGCTGGATTAGAGGGAACATAGAAAGTATGAAATGACTGTGTCTAAGAGCTGTAGCCAGTAGGCTTGGAATGGAACCCAAGAAGTGGGACTTAGCTACGCATCCTCAGTCGGAAATAGCACATGGGCGAGTTAGTTCAGCTGAGGCAGGGTCCTCACCGTGCCTCTCTGCTCATTGTTACCTTTCTCTGTTTTCATGAAACTTCATGTGAAAAAAAGGGCAGCATGGGACAAACCATGGCGAGCGCGGCAGAGTCCTGGCGGGGTGGCTGGCAGGAGCCGTGTGGCTGGAGCGCCGTATCCTGGGCCAAGAAGGCCAGCCCACACACCGAGTGAGGTGGAGGGCAGTGACCAGCGGGTGGAGATGGGCCACTGAGGCAGCGCTTCTGGTGGAGAAGCCTTCAGGTAGAGCCCGGGCCTTTGCAGAGCATGTGTGAAGATGTTCCAAACTCTGGCACATATTGTAGTTACAATATCATTTATGTCCTCGAGCTAAAATATTTGTCTAGGAGCAGGATAGCTGGAATGCTTTTCCTAAGCAGACTATAAACACTCAGAAGTGTAGGATTTTCTGAGAAAAAAGTGTTGAATGATATCAATATTTCTCCCACGGCTTCAGGAAAAAAAAAAATGTGTCCAGGAGCACGGTTTTATCTTTGAATTGGAGACACAAACCAAATGGAACGTTTTGCGGAGGAGGGTGTAGTGCCAAGTTCTCTGGTTGTTCCTTTGGAAACTCAGAGCACACAGGGTTCTGGCTTGGGAAGTAGAGGGCACGGCGCGGCCCTTCCCGCTGCTCTCCTACACTCTTTGTGGTAGTGCTTGTCCCTCGAGACTTCAGTTCTGCATCCACCAGACCTCCACGTGGGGCAGATGGCAGGCTGGTAAGAGTGGAGGCCAGTAAGGAAAGGCCAGTAAGGAACATGCTACAAGCATGTTCCAAGGTCCGGTGGCTGGGTTGTGGTGCACTGGAATGTCCCTCTTTTCCAAAGCCCTTTTCTCCCCTGCTCACACTTTCACTGTGGGTCATCCTGAGTTCATTGCATCTTCCTAAAATGCCTGTACTGACACCCTAACCTCTAGGAGTACAGGCTCTGATATTATTTTGACACTGGGTCATTGCAGGTGCCATACGTTAAGTCTAGATGAGGTCGTGGTAAAGTAGGGAGGGCCCCAAATCCGATATGACTGATTTTTAAAATTTATTTATTTATTTATTTATTCATTCATTCATTCAGTACAGGGTTTCACTACACAGCTAGATTGGTAGTGATCCTCCTGTCTCAGCATCCCCAGCGCTGGGATTACAGGCATGTGCCACCACTCCTGGTCTTGTTGGCCAGCTCGGTGTGGGGCTGGCGCAGTATGTGGTACCTGGGATTGAACCAGGGTCCTTGTGCTTGTCATGCAGATGCTTAGACTGCCGAGCTATCTCCCTGGCCTCAGACTGATGTTTCTATAAAAGGGAAATATGGTAGAATTTTAGAGTGCTGCTTCTATAGGCAGGAATGCTAGCAAGCTGTATGTGGAAGGGCCAGGGGAAAGACATGGGACAGGTGCCCATGGTAGCCCATCCTGTAGACACTTCGATCTCAGACTTTCAGCACCCAAACTGAGACAGTAATTATTGCCATTTAACTTTCTCCTTTGTAGTGCTTTGTTCCAACAAAGAAGACAAATGCATGACTGTCTCTGGGTTTTGTTTTTTTGTTTCTGTCTCTTCCAATTCTGCATTCTCTTGGGTCTGGGACTGTATCCTGGTCATTTCCAAATCCTCATCAAAAAGAATAGTCCTGGACAGTTAGGATTCCTCCACAAGTATTTATTGAATAAAAAAAGCTAGATGCATTAATTTCTACCAGTAATCATCTGGCTGCCTCTCAATTAGGAAAAGATATGTACTAATCTCCCAAGTCTCAAATTCCTTGTTGTTTAGTAATGTTGACCCTGGGTTAGGTTCAGGGTGACTTTCCCCATGTCTTAGCCATTTAAATGTCATAACAAAACACCATGCCATGGGTATTCCATAAACAGCTCTGTAGAGTCCAAGGTCAAGGCCTTGGTGGTTCAGCTTCTCATACCTGCTTTGCAGGTGGTTGTCTGTGTTTGTATCTTTGCATGGAAGAGGGAAAGGGGCATCTGGGGGGTCTTTTGTAGGTGAGTGCTAATACTATGCATGCACCCTTCACATTTTTTAAAAAAATGTATTAGGTACAGGGTCTCACTGTGCAGCTTGGACTCATAGTGATCCTCCTGTTTTCTGCCTGCCTAGTGCTGGGATTACAGAGATGTGCCACCACGCCTAGACTCAGTGGCTCAGCATGCCTGGGGGTGGGGCCGGCACAGCATATGGTGCCAGGGATCCATCCCTGGTCCTTGTGCTTGCCTAAGCAGGTGCTTAGTCAGCTGAGCTATCTCGCTCTCCCTTTTCATCACTTCCTCAAGGTATTTTTTTAATTTTTAATTTTTATTTCTTTTTTTGGTGCCAGGGATCGAACTCTGGACCTTGTGCTTGCCAGGCAGGTGGTTATGCTGCTGAGCTATCTCTTCAGCCTGCGCCCTTCACTTTGATGCCCTAATTATGTCCCAAAACCTGATCTCTGAACACCCTCATACTGACAAAAACTTTCAGACTGTAACTTTTGGTTACAGTCTTCTTTTCCCCATACTCTGACTGTGACAGTGTCCCTCACTCAGGTATTTCTATATTTTAAAATTTAAACTGGAGCTGGGAAGATAGCTCAGCAGTCTAAGTGCCTGCCTGGCAAGCACAAAGACCTGGGTTCAGTCTCCAGCACTGTATGCTGTGCCAGCGATCAAAACCAGGTATGGTGGCACACACCTGTAATCCCAGTGCTGGGGAGGCTGAGACAGGAAGATCACTATGAACCCGAGCTGTGTAGTGAGACCCTGTACCAAATAAATTAATTAATTAATTAATTAATTAAAAAATTTAAAAGTTTTCACAGGGTCTGCATAAAAGTCAATTTTTTTTGTACCACTTTTCTAGGAAAGCCTTTATTTAAAAACAAGTATCAGTACTTTGGTTAAGACTTTCTTGAGGGGGAAAGCAATTTTTAATTGGTGCATGAATAAAGTTAAGGTTTAATTTTAATATAAAGATGCTTGCTAACTCATTGTAGAGAAATGTCTTGAGCAAAGAAAATATAATGGGTAATTTATTTAGACCATGTGCAGTGATAGCTTATCCAGAGCTTCCAGGACTTCTACTAGCTATATAAAATTACACTGATAAGTGATAAATTTGAGATTATGTAATGATAGTGGAAAAATGTGTCCTTAAAAGTAAAATAGAAAACTTTCCTTCATAAATGCAAACACCGGAAATATGCCAGCCATGTAGCTCTGGAAAGCCTGCCGGTTATTTACTTGCATTTTAATCCTGGTGCCAAGTGTGGAAAAGCAGATAGACAGGAAATTCTGCAGGGAATGGGATGTTGTAAATGGACGCTGGAAAACAGTAGAGAGTTCTGGGTCAGAGTGGAAGGGATTGATTGTGTTTTCTGAGTCCATGAGTTATAAGCCCATTTCAGAAAAGCTTGGGTATCAACTAAAATATCCTTGTACATAGTGATAACTTGGAGACATTGTTAACCTCATTTATTTGTGTGTGTGTGTGTGTGTGTGTGTGTGTGTGTGTGTGTTCCAATTTCTGTGGTTCCTTGAGTTAGTTTGGCTGTGTTTTGTCTAACAGTGAAACAAAGGACATTAAATTCCTGGTCAGTTAAATATTTGACAGACAGGGTGGTGTTACATAAAACTTTCTGTGAAAACTCATTTCCTGGAATTACTGTTGTTTTAACTTGAACTATGTGCTTTGCTCAGTCGTGTGGACTTGTCAGAATGGGCGCAGGAAAGCCCACTGCACCTCTCAGTTGCACTTAGGTAAACAATATTTTGAGTCCAGGGAAGACCATCCTCCTGTGGGCGGAGGCCTCCCCCCTCTCTTTACTGCCCCAGCATTCTGGGATAAACGGAGGAGGCCGTGCATGCCACTCCATTTCAAACATTTTCAAGCAATGGGAAGGGAGCATTTTTCCTTGAGGATTTCTTACTTTTGTGACATAAGCATGCGAAAAAAATACTCATTTTGTGATAGCCTTTAGAGAAACCTGAAACCAAGTGGAAGGTCTTAGTTGGAAAACAGATTCTGGGAATGGTGGTCAAACGCTCTGGTCTCCTATGGTGGTGCAGGGGCAGGCAGCAGGCCTTCCTCTTCCTTTCCCCATCTCACCTCTATTTCTAGGAACAAAATGAGAAGGGCAGTTTGCAGCTTGGAGAATTCTCACTTAACAACTGCAGCTGGGGTGAGGCCCAGACTCTGGTGCTCATGTATAAAATTACACTTTTCACTGTGTGCGAGGATGTTAACACTGTCCCTGCTTTCAGACCCTGATTTCCAGCGTGTATGGGAGGGACACACACAGGGATTTAGCTTTCTAAGCTATTTATTGTTAGGCATATCTTTTAAACTCTTGTGCCGTAGGTCTAGAAGTGTGGAATACCATGATTCTGTATACTTTTCTCTGTATTTCTGTGACGTGTTTTGCACACTCACACACACGTACACTGCAAAACACAACAGATGTACTGAGAAATATAGGAGTACACAAATTGAGAGGAGTAGCTTGGCAAGGTTTTGCAAAGGGAGCACATCAGTTTTACTACCACATTATGGGCATGTCAAACATGACCTACACCCCAGAAACTGCTCTGTGTCCATTGGAGTCACTTAGCTCACCAGAGGGGAGCCGTTGTTCTGACCTTTGTTACTGTAGATTACTGCTGCCCCTTCATGAACTGCACAGCAATGAAACCATGCGGCTTATGTTTTCTCTGGGTCCCTTTGATCAGTTTGTGCGATGGGGCTGACACAGGTGGCTGTATATGGCAAGCTCTTGTTTTGTTGTGATTACGGCAGTATAAGATTCGGTTTAGTGTAATCCAAGTTTTTATGTATGTTTTATTTTAGTTTAAGTGTGCATTAATTGTACAAAGTGATGGGTTTTACCATGGTAATGCCCCACCTTTATGGTGTATCTGGATGGTGTCCTCTTGCCCTGTTGCCCTCTCTTGCCCCCTGTTGCCTCCTCCCTTGTCCTGTCACCTCCTCCCTTGGTGCTCTCCTCTTCCCAAACAGTCTTTCATTTCTTTCCCGTCCTTTCTCCCCTAGATTTAACGTATGAGAGGAGTCCTGTGATGCTTGCCCTGCTGAGTCTGGCTTATTGCCTATAACATGATCTTCTCCAGTTATAGCTATTCTCCAGTAGGTGCAATGGTTTTGTTCTTTCTGGCTGAACTAATCCTCAGTTGTGTATGTATATCATGCGTACATTGTCCATCCGTTTGTTGGTGGGCATCTAGGCAGATCCCGTATTTCGGTTATTGTGGACAGCGCCAGTGTAAAAGGGAGTGTGCAGGTATTGCTGTGCTGTGCTGGTTTTGCTTCCTTCACTTACATACCCAGAAGTGCCACAGCTGGATCATAGGATAGTTCTCCTTTTGGCTTTTTGAGGAACCTCCATGTTATTTGCAGAGTGGTCATACTAATTGACATTACTTCTAAAGATGGGTAGGGGGTTCTTGTTTATTCATATGCTTGTCATCGTTTGTTATATTTTTGATTTCTTTATGGTAGCCACTCTGATTGGAGTGAGATGGAGTCTCACTGTGGTTTTTAATTTGCATTTTCTTTGATGGCTAAAGGTGTTGAGCATATTTTGATATAATAATGGACTTCTTTTGAGAAGTGCATGATCAGATCATTTGTCTTTTTTTTTTTTTTTTAATTGGATTACTTTTTTGGTGTTAAAGCTTTAAAATGTTTTAACATTTTTGGATAGTAATCCTGTGCCCATGGAGTAGCTAGCAAAGCTTCTCTCCCGTTTTGTAGGTTTTCTCATAGCCTTTGAGTGTTTCCTCTCGTGTGCTGATACTTTTTAATTTGCTGTTACTCCACTTGCCAATTCTGACTATTAGATCCTGAGCTTTTAGAATCCTGTTTAAGAATTCATTACTTGTACCAATATCTTGATGGATTCCCCCAGTTTTCCTCTGATAATTTCAAGTTTCAGGTCTTACATTATAGTCCTTGATCCAGTTTGAGTTGGTTTTTGTGTAGGATAAGAAGAAGAGATACAATACGAATCTTCTACAGGTAGATGCCCAGGTTTTATTGCAGAGGCTATCTGTTCTTTAGCATATATTTTTGGTTTCTTTGTCAAAATAAGATGGCTGTAGGTGTGCGGGTTTATTCCTGGGTCCTCTGTTCTATTCCATTGGACTGCGTGTCTATTTTTATGCCAATATTGTGCTATTTTTGCTAGAATGGCTCTGTATGATATTTTGAAAGGTATTATGTCTTTAGCACTGCTCTTTTAGTTCAGGATTCTTTGATTATTCAGGGTCTTTTGTACTTCTGGATGAATTTTAGGAATATGTTTTAGCTCTGTGAAGAATACCATTGGTATTTTGATGAGGATTGCATTGAATCTGTTACTCTTAAGTGGTATGGCCATTTTAATGATATTAATTCTTTTAATGCATGAACATAGTGTCTTTCCATCTGCTATTTTCTTCAGTGTCTTTCTTCATATTTTATAAATTTTCATTACAGAAATCTTTGACCTCCTAGGTTATATGTATTCCAAGCTATTTTTAAAAGGCTAGTATGAATAGAATTATTTTCCTTATCAGTGATTTCATTATTGATGTATAGGAAAGCCACCAGTTTTTACTTTTTTTTTTTTTTAATGTATTTGGTTGTTACAGGTTCTCACTATACATCTTGGGCTTGTGGTGATCCTCCTGCTTTCAGCCACTTCACTGCTGGGATTACAGGCATGCGCCACCATGCCCGGACTCTGGCCGGCTCAGCCCGCCCTGAGGGCATGGCTGGTGTGGCATGGTGCTGGGGATCCAACTGTAGTCCTTGCGCTTGCCTAAGCAGGTGCTTAATCTGCTGAGCTATCTCACCAGCCCAGCTACCAGTTTTGTGTGTGTGTGTGTGTGTGTGTGTGTGTGTGTGGTTTTTTTTTGTATTTTAGGGAAGGGTCTACAGGGTGTTCAGGGTCTAACTACTAGATAGGACTTGTAGTAATCCACCTGTTTACAGTCTCCCAAGAGCTGGGATTACAGGTATGTACCACCATGTCTCAATTGCCATCTCAGTGAGCCCCAGGGGTGGGGCCAGCACGGCAGGCCCGGGGATAGAACCACTGGCCCCGCACCTTTTTGCGGGTGCTTTAATCCACTGAGCTATTTGGCTGGCCCCTAGCTACCAGTTTTTTAATGTTGATTTTTTTGTATCCTTCTATGTTACTGAATGTATTTGTCAATTCTAAGAGATTTTAGATTGACTCTAGGTTTTTCTAGTTATTAAAGCATTAACATCTGCAAACAGGGATAATTTGATTCCCTTCTTTCCTATTTGTTTTCCTCTTATTTCTTTCTTTGCCTGGTTGTTGTGGCTAAAGTTTCCAGTAGCGTATTGAGAGTGGAAACCTTTGTCTTGCTCTTGATTTCAGAGGAAATGCTTCCAGTGTTGTTCATCCAGATTGTCAGTATGGGTTTATCATATTATCGCATTTATTATGTTGCAATATGATTCTTTGTGTCTAGTTTATTCAGGGTTTTATCATGAAGGAATGTTGAATTTTATTGAAGGCTTTTCTGTGTCTGTTGAAATTATTATATGCTTTTAAAATCATTGATCCTATTTATATGGTGAATTACATTTATCAATTTTTGTTACATCACTGAAATTAAGCCCAATTGATCTTTTTGATGTGTTGTTGAATTAGATTTGCCAGAATTTCATTGAGAATCTGGGCATCCATGTTTATCAAAGATATTGGTCTATGGTTTTCTTTTCACTTAGTATATTTCAATATTTACATTTTATTCCTAATGCAGTTGTTATTATCTGTAGATATCAAGAAAAGTGATTCTATGAACATATTTCTATATATGTAGAATTGATGCGCTATAAGGTACACATGTATTTAACCAAATAGTTTTCTGGAATGCTTTAACAATGTACATTCATTCGAACAGTGTTGGAGACTTGTGGTTAGTTCATATCCTCCACAATACCTTATAGTGTATTTATTTTCTGATTTATTTAATTTTTAGAATTTCAGGTATTCTGATAAGTCTGTATTAGTATTTCATTGTGGCTTTGCTTTGAAATTTTTCTCATCCCTTGTATTGTTACCCATTTTTATTGGCTTTTTGGTCATATGAATAGCATATTACATGAATTGCCTGCTGAAGTCTTTTGTTCATCCACAAAGCTGTTCATTTAAAAAAAAATCTCTCTTTTAGGGCTGGCGAGACAGCTCAGCAGACTGAGTGCTTGTTTAGGCAAGCACAGGTACTGGGGTTTGATCGCTGGCACCACATGCCATGCCGGCCCTGCCCCACATTTGCTGGGCAGGCCACCGAGACCACGTGTGGTGACATCTGCCTGTAATGCCAGCACTGGGGAGGCTGAAGACAGGAGGATCACTGTAGGTCTAAGCTGTATAATGAGACCCTGTACCAAATACATGAAAAAACAAAACAAAACCTCTCATTTGCTTCGTCATTTTTGGAAGGGTAATTTTTAAAATGAGTCTTTTCAGATATATACATTGCAAATATATTGTCTTTAGGGCTTATGTTTTGTATAACAGTATGTTTTGATTAATTCAAGTTCTTACTTTCAATGAAGTCTAATTTATTAACCCACTTTAATACTGTTGGGATTCTTTTTTCCTTTTTAGTCCTTTTAAGAAATGTATACCTAAGCCAAGATCATGAATTATTTTTCTATACTGTCTTTTGCAATGTTGGTCGTTTTATCTTTCCCATTTATAATCCATCTCTTAGTGATTTTTATATATAGTGTGAAGCAGGATCAAGGAATTTTTCTCACCTGGCTATCCACTCTTTTGTCCAATGTGGGCTTTACAGTAAACCAGGGCGTGGGGTTGGGTTTGGGTCTGAGCTCTTTGCCCTCCACTGGTCTCTTTACCTGCTCATGCATCAGTGCCACCTTCTTGTACTGGCTGTGCCTATAAATTAAATTTTGATTTCTTATACTATAAATCCTTGGACTTTGTTCTTCAAGATTATTTTTGTTGTTTTTGGCTCTTTGCACTTCTACTTAATACGAATCAGTTTGCCAAATTTCACTAACAGTTTGTATGTTATTAATTAGGATAATAATGAATCTATAATTTCTAGTTTAGGGAGAATTGACAATTTTTAATATTATACCATCCAGGAACATAGTATATTCCTCCATTTCTTTAGATTGTCACTGATCTTTTTTTCAATGAGTTTGTGCTTTTCTTTGTGGAAAGCTTGCATGCCTTTCACTAGCTTTGTTCTTGGTTGTGTGCCCTCTTTTCAGGAGAAAGCTGTTTGTGTAGAATCAAAATCTTCCTGTAGATTCCTACTCTTTAACAACTTACTATAGAGAAACTCTATTTTGAAAGTGAAGAAGGAAGTGCCCTCGCACCCCGAGGAGGAGGTGTGGGGCTTTTTTGGTGCTGGTTTGAGGTAGGTGCGATGCAGCGCGTCCTGTCCAGATGGAGCCTCTAGAGAACCCTCCACAGCAGCAGATGCGTGTGGGCAGAGTGACAGAGTGTATCGGGAAGCGGACTCGGTGCCTTAGTAATTACATCGTTGAATGAAGAAACCAATGCATATTCTAAATGTGTTTGAAGCACATTCATTGATGCAAAACGAATGGGCATTCTAAACAAAGAGATTATATACCTTTGACTTCTCCTCCTGAGATTTTGCATTATCCGTGCCAATCGCTAGAAATTAGAAGTTTTTAAATTAATGATTGAGATATTATCAAGGCGACTGAGCAAGTAGCATATTTTTTGGTATTACCATCAAGTATGTTTTCCATTAAATAAAAATCTTTAAAATTAAATAAATCAAGCTTGAGTCTGTACGGGCATATTGTCTAAAGTCGATGACTCCGAGTTCCCTCTCATTATTTCTGTTTCCCAATCATGCTTTCCGAAAGAATATTTCCTCCTTATTAACTTATCAGTTCAAATTTACTGCTTACACTGGCTCCTGAATCCTAAGATCTAGCAAAACTACACTCATCTTCAAAACACAAAGACTTCTTTCTTGCCACATCCAGTTAAAATGAAATGCTCACATTCAGTTCTTTTTGATATTTGAGGTTGCTGACATGTTCCTTCCCTATGAAATTCTTCTGTCACTGGTCTTTACCATTCATTCTACTCTCCTGCTCTTTTGTTAGTTATACTTTTTTCTTGCTTTTACTCTTTCTCAGCTTGTATTTTAAGCTCTCTGCACTCTGTATGTGTTCATTACTCCTGGTGGTTTTGGACCTCTTTGTTTCTCTTGGCTTCACTGATGGTCTGCTGTTTTGGAAGGCTAGTATTGAAAGAGCTGACTGTGCAAACCCCAATGTCCAATTTCCTATAGGATCTACCTATCTACAGGCCCTAAAGATACTTGAAACTTATCAAAAAGGAAACTCTTTGATCTGCTCTTTACCTCAGTGAATCACACCCTTTCTGCTGGTCCTGTGACCTGGGAGTGGTGGTTTCTTATCCTTTACCTCCCCTTGTCCAGCGATAGCACCCTGAGAAATCTTCCTTCTTACTGTCGTAACATCTCTGCAGCTTACTTCTTCTTTTCTGTATGCACCACCTTTTCTCTGTCCCCACATGACCTCAACCCTGGAAAAAGTAAGCCATTATCTGCTCTGAGGTAATCTTTCCAATCAGGCTGCTCTTCTGTCCAAAGCTTACGGTGGGTCATTACTTTCTTTGGCATATAAACCAAGATCTTTAATATAGATTCTAATACCTGGTTGTTTTGGGGGTTCTTGCTGCATCCTCAACCTGGTCTGTCGCTTTACCTTTTCCACCTAAGCTTCTTGAAGGCAAGGAACATGTCTTACATATTTGTTGCCTTCCCTTGCAGGTATTTTCATAAGTAGGCACCATGTTTTGTGGGGATGCAAAGACGTAGGGCTCATCTCTGCCCATGGGGATTGCTTACTATAGAAGGTGCAAGAGAAACATCAACAGATAATTATCGTGCGATTTGGTGAGAGCCATGTGACAAATACTTTTAAAACATGGAAGAAGCATCTTCTAGGCCAGAGTGAGTTCTACTGCAGTGTCTGCAGGGATACACAAATCCACAGAGCTCTGTGGAGAAATGTTCTGCAGGGTAAACATCGTCTCCACAGGAGCACCTGGTAGCCCCACAGGCAGCTTTACCAGTGGTCTGCAGGGACTGTTCCCTGGAATTGTCAGCTGCAGACACCCCGTGGGAGTTAAATTTCAGCAAATAGTTCATCGACATGCAGATGAACGTCAGGTGGTTGTGTGGGAGAGATTAAACACTGCACCGTATTTTTTAGGGTATTAGTTGAGAATGGAAAGAGTCAGTGTCTTGTATGCTTACGAGCTCTCTGATAGGATAGCAACAGTGGATTGAGATCAGAATCCATACTTCGTCACAAAATGTTTGCCAGTGTTATTCTACTATTGTTCAGATGCAGTGTTCAATCCCAGAAACAGTCCTGCAAAGTAGGGTCTCTACCTTTAGTTTCCCTCTACCCGCATCCCAGGTGAGGATGCTTTGTAATGGAGACATTTTTCTAGAATACCAAAGACATTCTACAAGACTAGGAGGGTAGTGGCTGGAACCTTTTGCATTTCCGTGTGAGGCAGAAGTCAGATAAGGAAGCTTTATACATCTGGATTAAGAGAACCTACTGTTTTTACATGATTGTGTATGGTGGGGATTTATCAAGTGCCCTTTAAATTACTTCAAAAGTTTTGGAGAACCCCCAGAATTTCATGCAAAATTCAGTGTACATGCATATATAGTTTTCATTATATTCTCAAGGTTCTTGGAACTCAGAAACGGGTCTACCTATTTTGACTTATATTGGTTATATTCATTATTATTCATTTGAGAGGTTAGGTAGTAGCACTATTAGGAATTAGAGTTGGTAATATCAATTCAGCTTTAGCATTCAGTATCCATTATGATATTTAAAAGAGATAGATAGATTCATGTTGTGGTTTGGAGTTTTTGCAAGGTGAACAATATAATATGAGACACATTTTTAATAGTATTTTATAACGAATCACACAAGAATCACATACAACAAGTGCAAGAAATCTGTCCACCCACTAAATACTGAAGAATCCAGCTGAGGGCCTAGATATCCTGCATGAGTCCAGCTGGAAACCTAGAGCTCAAAACAGTGCCTCCCACCAGTCCAACTGGAGGACTAGAGCCTGCAACAAAGTCTCATGCAGGCCTACTTCACAGATCTGGGCTACAAGGGCCCAAAGGTCAGGGGTGGAATCTCGGAAGTCTGTGCCAGCAGGATGAAGGGTCTGTGCTAGCAGGCTGAGGGATCTGACTGGAGCCAGGAAGCAATGCTCAAGGTAAGCACCAGGGCTCCCCCAAAAGCACCACAGCCATCCTCAGCAACAGTGAGGTCCCAAGCTTCACCAGCAATGAGGAAAGCTGAGTTCCCATCAGGAAAGCCAATGTGACAGGCTTCTCCAGGAGGCTGAGCAGTGCACACTTTCCCCTCTTGAGCTAGGAAGTGATGCTCAAGATGAGGACCCGAACTACTCCAGAGTTCACGAGGAAAGCTCTCATGACAAAGTCCTCCAGCAGAACAGCCCAAGAGAACTAGCAGCTTCCAGCAGCGCCAACAGCCTCTCCAAACGGCATCCCTAACAGCGTTCCAGCAGCTTCTCCTATTCTGCCTTTATGCTGCTGGCAACAACCCTCAGGTGGGCCTCCTGCACCCGGCACCATGTGAGTTTAATTCAGCTGGGTGTCATAAGTTGCCCACTGTTTAGGAATGCACTGCAATTCACTTATATTTGCCCACTATATTTTCAACTACATGATATGTTCCAGCATTTATCAAACACTAAATGCATTGGAAGAGAAAGTAGGTAAAGATCTTGAAGACATAGGCCTGGACAGAGAATTCATGAACAAAAACCAACCACATGGGAAATACTTCAAAGAATCAACAGATGGGATCGCACTTTATTGAAAAGGTTTTGCACATCAAAAGAAATCACCAACAGTAAAAAGGAAACTCACAAATGGGAAAAAACTTTAGCCAACTGTACCTCAACAAAGGACTTCTATATACAACATACAAAGAATTAAAAACCATCAGACCTCCAAAATTCAAAGATCTGGGCTGGCCAGATAGCTCAGTGGAATAAAGTGCCTGCTTAGGCAGATGTGGAGACCGGGGTTCAATCCCCAGCATGCTGTGCTGGCCCTGCCCCTGGGGCATGCTGAGATGGTGACTGAGACTGGGTGTGGTAGCACACACCTGTAATTCCAGCGCTTGGGAGGCTGAAAACAGGAGGATCACCATGAGTCTGATCTATGTAGTGAGACCTGGTAGTTGCTGTAGTAAATACATAAAAAAGCAAACAAAAAATCAAAATTCAAACATCCAACCTAAAAATGGGCATCCGAGATGAATACTCATTTCTCAGATGAGATATAAAAGGCAAATAAATAGATGCAAAAATGTTCAACATCATGGGTCATTCGAGAAATGCAGATTAAAATTGAAGTTCCATGTCACCCAGACAGGATAGCTACCAGAGTGTAGACTGATACAACCACTGTGGAAATCAATGTGGGGATTCCACAAAAAACTAGAAGTAGAGCTCCCCTTCTGGGTATTTTTCCAGAAGAACTGAAAACATCATACCACAGTGATATACGTGTACCCATGTTTATAGCAGTGCAATTTGTAATAGTTAAAACTTGGAAACAACTCAAGCATCCATCAATTGAAGAATGGATAAAAAAGATGTAGAATTTTTATAGAGTATTACTTAGCTATAAAGAAAGATAAACTTGAAGCTCTTATAGGTAAGTGGATGCAACTAGAGATCACACTCTTAGGTGAAATAAATCAGACCTGAATGTGTAAACATCATATTGTCTCCCTAGTGTAAGAACCTGAAAGAGTAAATAAAATCTGAAAGTACAATAGATACTGTGAAAAGGAAAGAAATTTCTCAAAAGGAAAGAACAAGTGGGATGAGGGAAAGGAGGAAAAAAAAAAAAAGAAAAATATATATAAACACAAGATAACCAAGGTAATGTACTACCAATTTCTATTGGTTTATTGACAGGAATAGTTAATACTTACAATTGTATGGGTGCTTATCTGGTAATCTGAACACCTACTTTGGTCCCAACAATGTGCAATAGAACAACTTTTGTTGAATTCTTATCATCTTGTTGTTTGAAATTCTGTATTGTTCCTGTTTTAAAGTTATTTTTTAACGTTCTTTAATAATTTTTAAAAAGAATCTAAAAAATATTACACTTGCTGAGACACCAAGAGATTAATACAAGTTGCCTTTGGTTTCTACAATTACAAGAAGTGCTCAAATTGGTGAACACGAGCTCCCAGATATTTATGAGTACAGGGAACTGCTGCTCGGGTAACCTTGGATGTTGAGATCGCTGCCTGTGAATTTTTAATTCCTTCTTGAAGGGTTTTCTGTGACATTTGAGATCCTCAAGGGTCCCCCTTCTGAGGGTAACACCATCTCTTGAAAAATCATCATACCATTTCCTTTTCCAAAAGTGTGTATACATATTTCTTCAAAAAAGTCTTATTTAGAACCACTTAGAAATTTACAAACATCTTTTTACTAAATGTAGCCTACTGTTGTGGTTTGGGGTTTTGCAGTGAAACCAATACAATGCAAGACACATTTTAGAAGATTATTTCATAATGAATCACTCAAAGAATCATATAGAAAGAGTGCAGGAGATCCATCCACACACTAAAGACCAAAGTCTTCAGCTGAAGGCCTGGATTCCATGGTAATGTCCTGCATGAGTCCTGCTAAAGACCTAGAGCCCGTAACAATGCCTCAAGTTCAAGTGGAGGTCTCATGCAGGTTTCACGGATCTGTGCTGGGAAGGCCCAAAGGTTGGTGGTGGAAGCTAGAAAATCTGTGCCAACAACAAAGGATCTGTGTTAGCAGGCTGAAGGATGTGCATGGGAGTCAGGAAATGATGCTCAAAGAAAGACCCAGAACCAGCCTCAGTGACAGTGAAGTACCAAGCAGGAAAGCCAATGTGACAGACTTCTCCAGGATACTGAACAGTACACCATCTTTCCTCCTGGAGCCAAGAAGCGATGCTCAAAGGGAGGACCAGGGCTCCCCCTAAGTGAATGGTAGCTATTGTCAGCGACAAGGTCCAGAGCTCCTCTGATGATGAGAATAGCCAAGTTTATCAGGAAAGCCAGGCATGACAAAGTTCTCCAAGAGAAACAACAGCAGGCTCATGAAAACCAATAGCTTCCAACAGCTTCTCTTCTTCAGTTCCGCCACTTATGCTGCTGGACAGTCTTCAGCCTCCCCACCCCCACCCCTGTACCCAGTACCTCACTGGTTCAGTTCAACTGGGTGTTTCAAGTTGACCACCAGTTGTCAATCCATTATGAATACTATACCAATTTTTTGGTGCAGTTATAACCTTAGCACCTACTAAAATTCAGGTGTAGATCTACAAAGTTTGCCTGACTTGGTTCTGGTTGCTGTGCTCAGCTCCTTCCTGATGCAGCCCTTGGGAGTGAACCTGCTGTGCCCCTCTGGCAAGATGTTCTGCTCCTGGACTAGGTGGGTGGTTCTTTCCCCTATTCTCTCTGCAGGGACTGCAGCTGGAGAGCTTCACCCTAGGCCTGTATGCCAGGCCTGAGCTGAGTCTGGAGGGGACAAGGTGGAGTAGTGGGGACAGGAAGCTCTCCCACACACCAGGCCTGGGCTAGGGCTGGATCTGGGGGTCCCGAGAACGGGGCAGAAGTTCTTACTCACTGGGCGGGTATGGGGGAGAGTTGCGGAGTGGTGGTGGGGAGGGTCCCAAGAGGGTGGAAGAGGGTCTCACCCACGCTGCACCTGGGCTTGGACTGGACAGGTCCCGCAGGCGCAGGGTAGCGAGAAGCTCTCCCACACACTCACCAGGCCTGAGCTAGGACTGGATCTATACCAATTTTTTAAATCAACTTATTTTTCTCAGCTACTTTTAACAATCAGTATAAATTTTAGCGTATACCTTCTAACATAAAATTTAATATACAGTATTTTCTAATTTCTAACCAGCAGGTATACTTGTTTGCTTGTTATTCTGCAGTAGAAACTAGCATTAGTTTTTGAAATTCACGTATCTCATAAGTCAGTATTAATTATACATTTCTTGTGTTGTGAATTCTTAGAGTTCAATGTTGCTTTTTCCTGAATGTATATTTTTAAAATTTTTCTGTGACTTCTCGATGTGTAAATATTGAATGAGTTTCTCAAGTTTCTAGATGAATGCTACTTTTAGAAGAATAAATATGGTGGTACCTTTTAGAGCTTCTCCAGAGAATGTTCTGTATGCTTTCTTTCCCCCATTCCTAGGAAAAGTGATGGGACCAGCTCTATCCCTTTATGGAGTGCACGCAAAAACTTAAAATTTTGCTGTTCATGTACAACCTCAGCTGTTCATCAATCTGGGCTATCTCCTCTAGTAACACACCACCTATGTTTATTACAACAGAAAAGTAGCAAAACCAAAAGCCGAGGCATCACTTTAACTGTACAGAAAATGTCATTATGTTTCTCTTGATTCAAGACAGTTATTAGTCATTGTTTTCTATAAATATATATCTTACAATTCTGTGCTTAATTGATAGATTAAAAAATCTCTGATATTCTTTGAAATTCTGTATTATTTTGAATTTTGAGTTCGGTTTCTTTTAACTTTTTTCTTTGTCCTGAAACTTAGGGTAACATCTTTCAGATTGCTATGTCACTGCACTGATGACCGCTCAAGAGCTTTTGCCTCTCCTCCCATCTGATTTCCTGTTTTTCTGACCATCTTAAGCTCCACGATGGGTCTCTGATTACTCTTCTCCTGGTACTGTCGCTGTTCTCATGTCTTTCTGGGCTTTGCTTGCAAACCCCCACGTCCATTAGTTTCCCTTTGTGTGCCCTGAAAAGAGGGCACCAAGCGCTGTTGGTAAAGCAGCAGCATAATGGTCAAGATCTGTAGAGGTCCAGCCCCGTGGTCTTCTTTCCCATTCTGCCCATTGTTTCCTGGCCATCCTGCCCGCTCCATGTCAGGTCTCTCTTCACTCCACACACTTGTCCTCACAGCTGTCAGAGTGTGTATTAACACTGCATCCCAGGTCCTGTGCTTAGTGACCAGGACAAACCCTACCCTAATGTAGACTGCAGAAGTCAAAACTAGCAATTCTATTGATGATTTTGTGGGCACCTAAGGGACAGCAACACTTGTGATGATTTTATTTGCCTGGAATCAAGTGCAAAAAACCAAAGATAGCTCGAGACTGTGTACTGGAATGGTGGGGTCACTAGTTGGGCTTTAGGTAAGGTTTATTGTCATTACCTTGATTTTTCTTATAGTCTACCACATGTATATTTCTGGGCTAATATTTTTTTTCTTTCTCTTTTTCATTTTTTTTCCCAAAATTTTATTGATAAACAGCAATGAGACAGTTTCAAATCAAATCGGAAGTACAGTTTCAACAAATAACGCACTGCATATATTCTTCTTAGTGGTTAATTGCTGTACAAGATGTGGACTTGAGATCCTATTTACAAACACCATTAGAACAAATCATTCTGTTCATTAAGAGAATGCAACTATATATCTATCCTAACCA
>NW_004524600.1:17150829-17232691 GCF_000260255.1 Octodon degus
GATTGTAGAACCTTTGTCAGTGCAGCCATGTGGATGAGTCACGGCCATTGCTTGGCCAATGTGCTCTCTGTGAAAGCCTGAGAGAGTGTTTTCTCCCCATGTGACTCTCCTTAGGCACACTACGTCATCGATCACTTTCCTCTTTGGCCCCATAATCTTCTTGATCAGAAAATTTGGGATCCTACCGAGGTACATGACGTTACAGTACAAGTTCGGGCTAATATTTTTTATGTGTATCATTTATTTTAGACCTTTACTTTAATGATATTGTACCTTTTCAGTGTATACCTTTGCTTGTGCAGTTCAGCCATGTTGATACAAATAACTCTAGAATTTTTCACTGCTGTATACTGTAATATCTCTATTTTTGTGTTTTTTTTTTTCTAAACCAGGAATTGAACTCATGCCCTTGCACTTTCCAGGCAAGCGCTTATTCTACTGAGCTATCTCCCCAGCCCTAATATTTCTACTTTTATCTGTGGTTGAATCTGTTTTCTATTTTTTTTGTTGCTGTTGTTGTTAGAGACAAATCTCATTTGAACCAAAAAGGTATCACATGACACTCAGTTTTAGCTTTTCCCTTCTTTTTCTGATAATTAGTTATCACAGATTATTAGTACATTAGATCACTGTTTTTTTGTTTTGTTTTGTTTTTGTTTTTTGTACCAGGAATTGAACTCGGGACCTTGCACTTGCCAGGCAGGCACTTGTGCCTCCTGAGCTATATCTCCAGCCCTAGATCACTTTGAAGTTCTATCACACTTAAAATTTTCCGATAATGTCATCATGTGTTTTCCTGCAAATAATCAAATGACTTAAGGATCCTATCAAATGGATAGGACTTAGAGTGCCGTCTGAGTAATTGAAAGCAAATGTTCTTGGGTGACTTTTCTGCGTGGCATCTCACAGAAAGAACTGGAATAGTGTCAGTAATGCTTAAAAGTCAGCGAAGTCATGATAAAGCGAATGTGATCGTACAAATCTTACCTTGCTCCACATTTGCCCTCCCATGCCCACTCTCCCAGAACACACTGGACTTCCCACGCAGCTCCCCACAGTGGTAGGTGCTGATGGGGCATTGCAGGAGGGAGGGCAAATGTGGAGTCTCTTATCTGCCTAGATGCTATTGCATTGGTCAGTGGTGTGGGTCTCTGTCTCTTTGTCTTTTAAATTTAATGCTGGCCTGAAGGACAGAACCATGCTCTCCATGCCAGTCCCATTGCAGTTTCTCCACTCTGGGTGCCAGGAGATGCCCATAAGACTGCTCCTGGAGATATGCAGCCTCAACTGTATTATATAATGCCACTATCTTCCAAGATGATGCTGTTTGAGCATACTTCTGCTTACATTGTACCATGTCATCTTCCACACTTAGGATTCCTTTTCGTGTCACTGATGAAATTATAAATGATTTTAGGAATTTTTTTATTTTGTTTGAAGTGTGCATTGTACTTAGGTTGCATGGTGATGGGGCTCGTAGCAGGGGCTTCACAGCTCTCAGGCTTTGCAGGCCTTGGGCTCTTAGGGCTCTCTTAACCCAGAGACACACTCTGTGAAGGTGCAGTGGCAGGAAGCAGAAATGAGGACAGTGGTTCTTCTTATATCCTTTAAGGATCTCCATCAGTGAACTTCAAACTGATACATTAAGCAAAAATAATTTTTTTTTCTATTTTTACGAGAGGGTCTATAGGGTGTTCAGGGTCTCACTACTAGATTGGATTCGTAGTGATCCACCTACTTACAGCCTCCCAAGAGCTGGGATTAGGCACATGCTACCATATCCAGTCTCAATTGCAGTCTCAATGTACTCCAGGGTCAGGGCTAGCACAGCAGGCCCAGGGATCGAACCCCTGGGCTCTGCGCCTCCTTGCAGGCGCTTTAATCTGCTGAGCTATTTGGCTGGCCCCGTTAAACAAAATTAGTATGGTAGAAAAATACTTAGCTGGATTTAATAATGGCAGGTGTTGTCTGATAAATGAAACCTTGGACTGGGAAGATACCTTGGTGGTCTGACTGCCTGCCTGGCGAGCGCAAGGTCCCGAGTTTGATCCCTAGTACTGCATGCTGTGCAGGCCCTGGTACCCTGGGCACATTGTGCCAGCCCAACACTGGGTGTGGTGGTACACACCTGTAATCCCAGCACTGGGGAGGCTGAGATAGGAGGATCACTACCATTCTGAACTTCATAACGAGACCCTGTACCAAATAAATAAAATAAAGAAATCTTGCAAAGCCTATCCTGAAACTTTTGCCCAGAAAGTTCCGTTTTGCAAGGCAGCAGGCAGCCTTAGAGACAAGGAACTGCCTTCCCTACTTTAACCATTCACTTCTCTACCACTGTGGTTATGTAGAGATAGCCTTTAAGGAGACTCAGTGTCAGACCCAAGTCAATGCATGTAAAATATTTAACGTAGAAGCTTCTAAGGACAGGGCCGTGTCTGTCTAACTGGCTTCATCGCTGTAATCCCACCTGCCTGTGTCTGTGTAGCCCAGTACATATGGCTTCTTTTCTAGACATAGGGTGTTGAGCTCCCATATGATTACCTGCATCTGTACCATCCATCAGCTAAGAATAGATCCAATTCTGGTGGAGAATAGAGACCTCCTTTATTTCAGTTTCAGATTTATTGAGCTCTTGAGTGATTTCTTTTGTCACCTAAATCACCTGCTGAGATTACTTGTCACTATGAGTAAAAACTTAGGCACCTGAAATACATTTTATAGTGTGAGAAAATTCCATGTACTTCAGAACGGCTTTTCCTTATTGATGATAGCACTACTCATCCCTCCTATTGTGCTGTGAATTTGAAGACTTGTGCTTCGCAAGTGGAGACAGCGTTGGGTGGGAGGTAAGGCGCTTCTGAGCATGCTCCCGTTTGCAGCCTAGAGTGCAAGCATTTAACTGTCTGCATTTCTGTATTTACTGAGTGCTTTGTACACAGTAGCTAATCAATAAGTATTTGTTAAATCAATACTGTATTTTGTTTGGTGCTCAAAGAGCTTCATGCTAATATTAATAGTTTGTGAGACATCTTGAAGCCTGTGAACTTTTTGAGCTTCTGCTTAGAGTATCAGAGTGGGGCTCTTCCTGCGGGGCTCTGGGAACACAGGCCCAATGGTGAAGCAAAAACATTACAAGCCACCTCAAGCATCATGTCCTTGGAAAACACAGGGTGAAGTTTCCAGAAAGATATTGCTACTGCTTTCTGCTCCACTTTGATGAAGTAGAAGTAAAGGTTACTTTTTCTAGACCTTAACAAATATCTAATTGTGGAGAAAAGGAAGCTGAATTCCATTATTTTATAAATATCTCTGATGTTTGTGAAATGTTTCACTGTTTTAGAGCAATCATCCCCTGACTGGGAGTTGAAAGTGTGGTAGACTAAAAACACGGTTAGAACGGAGTCTCTAGTGAGGTCCCTGCTGTGCGCGTACCAGCTTACGCTGGAATGGGGCATGGTTGGGCCTGTCCCTCTGTGCAGCCCACCCAAGCACTTCCTTCAGGTCATGCATCTCCTTGCAGTGTACATTCTGCAAGGGATTATTTAATGTTGTAATGAATTTTATTGACAAGCTCACCAATTTGGAGCCACTTATTGGAGCACATTATTGCTGATGGAAACGCGTAGTTTTCTTTCTTTCTGAATGGATTGCTTGCTGCTGGTGAGTTATGGCTTATCTCATTGATTTTTTTTTAGTAATGGGATGGAGCAGTATGAGGTAAATGTCCATGCACATGGGCAGGGATTCTAAGTCACATGCTGCAAACCGTGAGCTGGCGGATGCAGTGAGTCCATCTCCTCAGAAGTGACTGTGAGGAAGGTTTCTTGAAAAAGCTTGAGCTTCCAGTGCATCACTTAAAAAGACAGAGTTAGAAAAACTGAGCTGTAGTCATTCGAATGGGAGGGCCACATTGGCTTTCCCGGGCTACCTTCCTCCCGAGGTTGTAGAAGCTGATTCACTGGGGGCACATCGGTTAAGCACGGTCTCGCTGGGTGAAGGAAGCAGGGAGCACATGGTGCACGTTTAAATGCATTGATTTCTCTACAGAGTGGCACTTAAGTTTGTAACTGGTCACTGACTCCAAGTAACTGATGACTCACTGCGTGGCTGTGCCGTTGCCACTACAGGATGTTCAGAAGTTTCAGTTGCGGAAGGCCCTGGGAACAAGTGAGAGGAGATCCCTGCAGAACACATTTATCCCCCTTCATACCGAGTCCCCATCTGAAGGTGCTGAATTACCCTCAGCTCCCTCTTGACCCAGTAATGGGGAAAGGCTTTGTGCACGCTTACAAGGTGAGGTATCTGTGGGCGGCAGGGCCCACTGAAGACAGCGTGTATAGCGCTGCTAGTCGGTATCTCTTGCATCCTTCCCAGATGTTATTCAGGTCTTTGAGCAAGAGCTGCACCTCTCTGGACACAGATGCTACACGTTGGTTTCCAGGAAGAAATTCATTGGAGATTTTATAGCTGAAAACAAAATATGTTGTGTGTGGTAAGGGCCTTACGCTGTGGGGCTGTGGGTGATCCACGGCAGACTTGCAGCTCACACCATTTTCCAAGTTGTTATTTCCCTTTCTGCATAGGAGAAATCTGTCTGTCTCTGTTGCCCACATTCACACACATTGTATATTACCTATGTATATATTACATATATATGGATATGTAATAGACATAAATCAATTGATCAATAGATAAACAATCTATAAATGATTCTTCTATTCTTCACATTACATGTAAAGTTATTAAATGCCCCATACATAGTACTTTCTCTAAAAGGAAAAGTGTCCAGGTAGATTTTCATTACTTCCTTACCATTTCCTCTTTAATTAATGTTTGTATCTTCATATGGAGTCTCCTCCAGGCCTTTATGACATCAATAAATCTCACTGCCTCCTTCCCATCTGTTCTCGCCACAGTTCTCCTTCATTCCATCATCCATGTCACTCCAGTTTCCTTTGCTGTCCCTCAGAGTTCTTCCTTCCTGTTTCTTCTGTCTACTGCATCTAAAATTAACTTGAAAATAAACACTATCTTCAACACAAGCACCACGGCACTCTTTAATCTTATGAAAATACAACATAGTGAAAATGTGGCAAACCATAGACACCAGTCATTGGAAATCCTTTAGCCAAGTTGGCTGTGCTCTTTAGACCTTAAATATCATGTAAATAGTGATTCAATTTAATTTATATGCTGTTTTTCCTACTTCGATGCATTCTTGTGTTTTGCTTGAGTTAGGCCTAAATGTATAAACTAGCAATTAATTAAACTAATGAAATAACTCGATATAGTTGGATCTTTAATTGAGGATATTGGAGATGATGCAGTGGGGTGAAGTGAAACTTTTTCTGGATAAACTATATCATAAATGTTTGAAAATATGTGGTAGCAGCCTATTGAATTTGCCTTGTAGGTACAAACAGAAAACTATCATCACTTAGTGCATCCAAAAATTTAAAAAATTAATGTAATCAAAATCAATCATGTATAAAAAAGAGATAAAAATATGAATGGAATTTGGGTACATTTAAATACTCTTATAAATGAATTCTAAATCTAAAACAATTCAGTAAATCACCCAGACAGAGTTGAGGAGGTGGAGAGAAGATGCAAAGCTAATTGCACTGTAGAGAACGTTCTAGAGGAATAAGCACTGAGTGATTCTAAAATACCTTGAGTACTTTTATTTCATTCTGATCAATTCTATTTTTATTTCTTGGAATGAAATGATGTGTTCTGACCACTTCATTTCTACATGGGGTATAAAATAATAAGAGCAACCAACCTGCTGAGAGCTCAGAGCCAGATGGTGTATGTATGTGTCATGCTGAGTTGATGGTTTGGAAATGCCAGCTCTGCAGAATGGTTGGAGCCAAGTAATACTTCAAGGTAATCCTGCTTACGACTTGCTTGTGCATCTCCACATATACTTTGCATTTAAAAGTTAGTTTAATGAATTTTAAATTGCAGTGGACAGTGACGTATCTATAGGTAATTAAAAAAAAAACAAGTTAAATATCTCTAATGCAGTTTCTTAACTGTCAGCTCAAATCAAACTCTAAACAAAATGGCCGATATCTATAGTGGTTTAACAGTATTAGCACACTTCTTCCTAATCAAGTAACCAAAAGTCCATCCATTTCTCCAGGGTGTGATAGACTGTTTTGTAATTTTTAGAGATTATTTTTGATATAGTGAATTAAAAACAAAGACTTTCTTCTTTCCAGTGCTGGTGAAAGGAGCCAGGGTCTTGTGCATACTCAGGATGTATTCCAACACTGAGCCACAACCCCAGCCTGACAATGTGAGGCGAAGACACACAACTCTCAAAGTCCTTCTCTGTGTCCTTATATTGAGACACTGGAAAGTTTTGTAGCTTCCCCTTTTCCTGGGGGAAAGTCCTCTTTAGCAGTTCCTGTGAGGCAGAGGCCCTACTGTAGTCTGAAGTAGGAGAAAACTAGCAGAGAGGTTGTGTTAGCTTTCCATTGTGACATAGTAAATGGGACAAACAACCTGAAGGAGGGAAGATCTCCTTTGGGTCATGGCGTCATGGATTTCAGTCCATGGGTGGCAGGTACCATTGTTGTGAGCCTGTGGTAAAGCAGAATTTCGTGGTGGGAGAATGTGGCTACCAAAGCTGCTTGTGTCATGGTGCCAAGGGGCAGTGGAGGGGGAGGAGAGTGAGAAGGTGGGGGAGAAAAGAATACAAATGTACAAATATGAAAGACCTGATCTGGTCTCAATATATCTTTCAAGGACATACAACCCAGTGACCTATTTTCTCCAACTGGGGCTCAAGTCTTAATATGTCAGCTTTTAAGGGGTATTTAAGACCAATCCACACCAGAGATCTACAGACAGTGACAGCAGCCCTGAGGTAGTAGTGAAGGGACCAGTGTATTAGATGACACATTGGATAAGAAGATGTTGCGTCAACTGTAGGAAAGTAGACCTTGTTTGTACCTGTGATTAACCATACAACATTGGCAAAATTTGTTTAGACTATTGCATGTGTATTTGTACAAGTCTTTTATTTTTCTTCTCTCTTAGAATATGAGATTGTGTCTCTCCTCTTACTTTTTCATCTTAAAGTTCCCTCCTCTCTTTGTCACATTCTTATCCCTGGGATAAAATACCTGATCCAGAAAAAATTTAAGAGAACTGAGGTTTATTTTGGTTCAGTTGAAGTTTATTTTGGCTCAGAGAAATTGGCAAAGTAATGGTGGAGCAAAAAGTGCTGAACCCATGGCAGCCAGGAAACAGAGCAACGGGAGATGCTATGAGGGAGGTATCCACTTCCGGGTCAGGGCCGCCAGCGACCCGCCTTTTCTGGCCAGGCCCCGCCTCTAACAGCACATGAAGCTATCAGCACCCTCATGACATGATCTTCCAGAAGCTCCACCTCTGAACGCTGGGCCTGGGGGGACATTCTGGATCTAAACTACAATATTACCTCCTATTTCTAATTTGTTAATATTAAATACAATATATTTAATAACTGGCGCACAAAACACAGCTTGCATGTTCTAGCTGAGGGTTTTTTCTAAGTGTGGCATCAGAAACTGCTCAGAATGTTTTGTGTTCTTGAGCATTTCACATTTCAAATTTCCAGATTGGATATACTCAGTCTATGATGTGAATAGCCACAAAAGTGTGAATTTCAGTATCTGAAAAAGTTCTAAATAATTATGATCAAGTTCTGGTTGTTTCTGGTGAGAAGGCATCTCTGGTAGGAGTCTAATGAATTTACCCTGAAAGTGCAAACAGAAAACTGTAGTCTGTGGATTCTACATAAAGTTTCTTCTATTTTGAAATAGAGTTGAGGCTCTGGTGTCTTTTTCCCAATCTCATATTCTTCCCTGGAGGCGCCTGAACTCGGTGCTATTCATGTTTATGTATGTTTTTGCGCTTCACAAGAAGGGGAATGACTCCTCCCCTTCTGTCTGTCTCTCTCTCTCTCAAAAAAAAATGTATTTAGTGCAGGGTCTACAGGGTCTCACTACATAGATTGGACTCATAGTGATTCTCCTGTTTTCAGCCTCCCAAGCGCTGGGATTACAGGCGCACGCCACCATGCCCAGTCTCAATTGCTGTCTCAGTGCACCCCGGGGGGTGGGGCCGGCATGGCACATGGGGAATCAAACCCCTGGCCCCTTGCATCTGCTGAGCTATCTGGCTCGCCTTTTCTTTTTATATTCTAATTCATAAACCTTCATCTCTATGTTTATTTTCCTGATTTTAAAATTTATTTCAGTAGTATCAAAAGTATCATTCTTTTGTTGCTTTTTTAGTTTATGTTTTGGTTGTGAAAGTGAAAAGGAGACACGATTAGAATTCCCTTGTGCATGTAGCACCATTCGTTTATTAGTCTACTATCGAAAACATGAGCTTGCCTCAGCACTTTTGAGGCAGTGGATGCTGAAGTGACCTTCAGCAGACGGGACCAGTCCACTGCGTGAGAGCGTCTGGAGGGGTTGCCTGCAGTCTTTCACCGCTCAGCACCGAGGCGGGGAGCATCGGCCTTGCACCAGAATGCATCAGTGGTTCTTCAAAGTACTTGTCCAGATTTCTGTTCCCACCATAAACCAGCTTTCTGGTTGTTCTGTATCTTCACAGTACTTGGTATGAGCAGAATTTAACTGTAAAGCATAGAGTGGTGGGTTACAACAGTTATGTGGGTAGAAATGCCATCTCACTGTGGTCTTAATTTGAATTTCCCTGATTATTGGTCCTTCAGTAATCCAGATTGGCATGGGGATTATTATTCTTCAGTGGTCACTCCAGTGTCTCACATTCACTAGGACTGACAGAGACTTTAAGTGTGTGAAGACTTAAGATGTAGAAAATTTTCTATGTAAGAAATTATTCTCTGAGTCATTTTTTGTAGTCATCGAAACATAGCGCCTGCTAGTACTTCTGTGTTCTCAGTAGTGACACTGTTAGCTTCTCTTACTCTAGTTTTTCTGGTTGTAGAAAGAATGACAATAAACTCTTTACGACATCGAAGTCAAAGACAAGCTTTTTTTCTTTTTTTTGGATCAGGGATCAAATTCAGGACCTTATATTTGCCAGGCAGGCACTTATGGCACTGAACTATCTCTTTGGCCTAAGACAAGCTAATTTATTTCTCTCTCTCTCTCTCTCTCTCTCTCTCTCTCTCTCTCTCTCTCTCTCTCTTTCTCTCTTTATTTATTTATTTGGTACAAGGTCTTGCTATGCAGCTCAGACTCATAGTGATCCCCCTGTCTCAGCCTCCCCAGCTCTGGGATTACAGGCATACACCACCATGCCCAGTGTCAGTGGCTGGCTTAGCGTGCCTGGGGGCAGGGCTGGCACCGCCTGTTGTGTTGGGAATCAAACCCAGGTCCTTGAGCTTGCCAGGCAGGTGCGGAGACCACTGGGCTCTCTCCTCGGCCAATAAGCTAATTTCTAAAGAAAAACAGAACATTAAACTGAGTAAGTTTGACAGTAAGAGCAGGATTTGGGGAAGCTTCAGAAAATCTAGAATAAAGGGTGGCTGCTGCAGTGTTGACCAAAAGGGACAGAACCGGATGCTTGTGAAGGATTTCTTTGTCCCTTTATTCTGTGCCTAAGTGAGGAGAGCTTTCCCATCCCTCGAGGTTTTCCAGGCTCTTTCTACATCAATACGGAAATTAAAAAAAAATGTTTTCTAAAGGGGTAATGAGTGACTTGAATCTTTCATAAGTCAGTTATCAGTAAATTGTATCCAATGGAAGCCAGACCTGTCTCCCCCAGTCTATCCTTGGTATTAAGTAGGTAAGACTTTGACCCCAGGGAAGCTAATTTTCTGCCTTTTCCATAATTTGGGTTATTGTTTGCCTAGCTGTATTGCAGTATACTGCCTTTCTCCACTCCTAGCTCTGCATCATTGATCATTTTATCTTTGCTTTAGGAATTTTGTAAATGATCGGCTTGTAGCATTGCAGGGTTCGCTCCCTGTGGTGCTTCGAGTGAAACATGAACGATGTGATTCAATTTTGTACTGCATTTGGGAAGGCACGACGGGTAGCTTGGGAAATGGCCTGAGATTCTAAGTTTATATCACTTTGGAGAGATTCTGTTTCATACATCTGAAAAATCTGAGGAGGAGGTCATTTAGTTCAACTCTGAAAATGGTTCCATGTCGCGTCTGGGTTATCGTGTTCAGCTGATGTCTTTCTGACTCAGAGAGCCCCTTCCTACCACTTCCTTGAGTGGAGAAATGTGTAAATTTAAGAGATTGAAGAGATTTCTTCCTTCATTCTTAGACTGAATTACTGCCTTTATTATTCAGCCTGCCCTGTTTTGTTCTCACTCCGTAGCTGCTTGCTAACTCTTGCTAGCCGATACAGCATGACCACAGATACAGTGCTGTAACCTCATGGTCGAGTCCATTTGGTAGCCCATGCCGCTTTCGGCTGGGATTCTTTAGGAGAGGTCATGCACGCCTGTCCCGAGGAGAGTGGGAGTGGATATAAGTAGTGTATTTCAGATGAATTTTCGCACCTACCATGACAAGTTGTAAATATTTTATTATTCCCTGCTTTTAAGACCAGCTCTTAAAAGGCACTTCTGATCTTTTCTTGCCAGGTATTGTGCTGCCGTTGTGTAGTTCCTTTCTGTGTCACAGCTTGCGCCTGTTAGCGCTTACTGACCCGTTCCGGCGGTGTCTCCCTTCAGGTCATCCAGGCCGTGTTTTTCGGCATCTGCGTGCTGAGCGACCTTTCCAGTCTTCTGACCAGAGGGAGCGGAAACCAAGAGCAGGAGCGGCAGCTCAGGAAGCTCATCGCGCTGCGGGACTGGATGTTAGCTGTGCTGGCCTTTCCTGTCGGGGTTGTGAGTATGACGCGTTCGCGCTGGGCTGCGGGGGAAATGCGGGCCAAGAGGTGTCTTGCTCTAAGCCATGCTGAGGTTGCAACCCAGGTCCTTCTCGGGGTACACGTTTCCCCCGAGCTTACCTGCAGCCGTGGGTTTTCGCCTTAGCCCACCAGGACTGCCAGTGCTCCAGAGTGGCTGGCTTTGCTTTCTCCCACCTGAGAGCCTTGGAGTCTGAGGTCAGGTTCAGCAGGACTGGCTTATGTTGAGGCTGCTCTCTCCTTGGCTTCCAGAGAGCCACAACCTCGTTGTCCCTTTACGTAGTGAGCTGTCACATCCTTGGCCCCGTCCTGGCATGTGTTCTTTTTCTTTGTTTTGTTGTAAGGAGACCAATCATTGGATCAGGCTCCCCTGAGGTCTCATTTAACCTAAATCACAGTTTAGGCCAGATCTCCTCATATATTGTCATGTTCTGAGGTTCTGGGGTTAGGAATTCACCTGAAGAGTTTTCCTGGGAACGTAGCTCAATCTATCAGCTTCTTAAGCAACCCACATGGACTCCTTGGGTCAACTCATTATTCGTGAACTTGAGAGAGGAAGTGAAAATTAACCCATATTTTTCATTGCTGTACAGCAGCAGTAGCTTATATCACTTAAGTAAATGCCAGTTAATGTTGGAGTCCATTCTGGTTTCATTGATTTTCTTTGTTTCAGTTAAATCCCCTCCGTAGCTCACTTGCCTTCACAAGTCTGTTAACTTTCCAGCGTCTGCGCATAAACCATGTTACTTTAAAGGCACCATAATACTCTATAGATTTCCACCAGTGCATTACCAGGAAAAGAATGAGAAGCTTCTTGTGTATGTCCAGCTGTGATGACAAGCAGGAGTGCGTCACCTAATTCAGACTCAGGCCTTTCTCTTGCTAGCCTGCTTCTGGGAAAAGCAGAAGGCCCTCTCCTGTGGCGAGCACATGTCCCAAATCCACGTTTCATTGTCAGAAGTCAGAAAGTTGTTCTGTAGATCCTTGCCGTGGCTGTTTGTATTCACCAGGTCTGTGGTGGGCAGAGGCCTCCACATGCTTGGCACTGAATTCTGTGTTCTGTGTTGTGTGTTCTTGGGGGGAGGAGCACTTAGCTCTTGAGAACAGTCCCAGGGCCAGAGGAACTTGATAACCCAGTTACGCCACTCTCATGGGCTGAAAAACCTGAAAAAGGGGTGCTCAGATTGAAGCCAACAAGCAAATCTCAAGTTCTGTTATCTAACGTAATAGAACTGAATGCTTTGCATGTTATTTCATGTCATATTTCTTTCTTTGGACTTAATGTACAAAACCCATATACTGTCTCAGAGTAGCCATCCAAAAGAAAATTCCCATTGGCATAAATTGTAAATACGCATTCTTTCTGTACAACACAGTGACTAGAAATCCCTGTCCGTGTATATGTGTTCTGAAGTTCATGGAGCCTCAGCTTTCTCCAGGTGGGTCACTGCCTCCGGAAGCCTCTGCTGGGTAGCGGGAATGTGGTAGTGATGCAGGTGACAAGTCCGCCACAGTGTGCGCTTCCTCTTAGCTCTGCCCCTCCTGATTTGGGGCAGCAGGCTCTGCAGGAAGTGCCGGCTGATACTGTGGATGTTGGTCCCTGCTCAAAGGCCTGTCACGCATGCCCTTTACATACTTTTGACATTGTTTCGGAGAAACTTCTCCACCTTTCTTCTGCTGGAGACTTGCATTTATCAGCTCTCAGTGTCCTTCCTCAGCATAGTGTGTGGGTTTTGTGGCCGTAAGGCAGGTGTTGGATCTTTCGGTTTGCTTGTTTTGTTGTCCACTTTTCCCACGCTTCCCTGTTTTTGCTGTGTTGGCCACATTTTGGAAGCAGGGAGAAGACTGAAATGTTGTCCCCCGCGCTCCCCCACGCTCCCCCGTGCTCCCCCGCTCCTTTGCTAGCCAGCAGCTTCAGCTCCGCACTTGCACTTCCGTCACAGGCGAGGGCACCATCCTGGCCACTGCTCTGAGGAGCAGGCCAGCCCTGGGCTTCCAGCCAGCCCCTCCTGAGCCCCACAGTGCTCAGAGGTCATCAGCACTCAGGAGCTCCCCGGAAAAATTCAGGAATCACTGATGACTAGGAGACGGGCAGCTTCGCTGATTCGTTTTTTTCCTTGGCCACTATTTTTTATTCTCGATCTTTTTGAGTCAGACTCTCTCTATTGCAATCCAGGCTGGCCTAGAACTTACTATAAAGCCCAGGCTGACCTTGACCTAACAGTGATCTTTTTGCCTCAGCCTCCCAAGTGCTAGGATTGCACGGATGCACCTCTACACTTGGCTCCTTGGCTGCTCTATATTTTTAATCGGTTTATTTTTACCAATACAGTATTTTGATAATGTTGCAAAAGTAGAGCATAACTTACACATTTTCTGTTTATAGTTTGGTGGAAGACATTCAGATTATTGTTCTTTCTCTTTTATTTTGTTTATGCCTTTTAAAGTCGTAGCAATTTCTCTTTGAGGTATCTTGTTAAGTTTTATAAATACTTTTTTCTTTTGTGGGAAGTAGACTTTTTTGGAATGCTTGATTTTTTTTTTTTCTTTAGAATTTCTGCTGGTGATTCCTGTTCTGTAAGACTACGCAGGTTGTCAAGATTCCCATGTAGCCAAATACTGATGCACTCAACTTTTTCATCCCTTGTACATGGCTTTTCTATTAGATTTTTTGTTTCATGCAAGGTATTTTGACTATTGTGTACCACGTCGTTACCTCTGATTTTACACTGTGCTCTCAGAATATATGTTGTGTGTGCTGCGCATCAGTTCCTAGGACGGGTTCTTTGTGTTTCATGTAAGGAAGTCTTTTTTTTTTTTTTTCTGTATTTTAGGGAAGGGTCTACAGGGTGTTCAGGGTCTCACTACTAGATTGGTTTCATAGTGATCCACCTGCTTGCAACCTCCCAAGAGCTGGGATTACAGGCACACACCACCACACCCAGTCTCAACTGCTGTCTCAGCACGCCCCGGGGGTGGGGCCTGCACGGCAGGCCTGGGAATCGAACCCTGTCCTCTGCCCTTGCAGGCGCTTTAATCTGTTGAGCTATTTGGCCAGCCCAGGACGTCTTGTCTTTTTCTGTGTCCCTCTGTGTTGCTCTTCAAGTTTGAAATGTATTCTTTTAATCTTTTATTTTCCAGAAGCGAAAAGCCTGTTTTTTGGTCACATAAATAGAATTTGTTTTCTAAGTTCTTTAGAATTTCAAAATGTGTTTTGATTTTCTGGCTTTCTTGGTCTCGCACTTGTTTTAATTCTTCCTTTGCTCTCTCCAAGCTTTCAGCATACCTTGAAAAGTCCCTTGTAGCAAGAGAAATGTCTCTGTTCAGCAACGTCTTCCTGTGTTTGTGCTGTTAAGAATCCCACTGAGCTCTTGAACCTCCTGTGTTTTTCTGTGTACTCTTCTTCACTATTTTGTCTGACATAATTTTCTCTGCTAACTGTGAGTCATGTACCGATGTACAATGATCAGCTTATTAATTTTTCTAAGCTCTTTTAAGATTTGTGGTTCCTTTCCTTTCCTTTCCTTTCCTTTCCTTTCCTTTCCTTTCCTTTCCTTTCCTTTCCTTTCCTTTCCTTTCCCTTTCTTTCTTTCTTTCTTTCTTTCTTTCTTTCTTTCTTTCTTTCTTTCTTTCTTTCTTTCTTTCTTTCTTGCGGAACCGGGGATTGAACTCAGGCCGTGCACTTGCCAGGGAAGAGCTTATTCTACTGAACCATTTCCCCAGCCCTGTTTCTTTCTTTCTGTCTTGCCCCCTGCCCTTAACCCCACCTCCCCCCTCCTTTCTCTCTGGCTCTCACTCTCACTCTCTCTGTCTCTCTCTCTCCTTTGTTAAGAAGAATTCTTGGTCAGCTTTTTTGTGGAAATCTTATAGTTTTCATGGTTTCTCTCGTTCTGACCTTACTCTGTTATCTATGACATTGTTTGTATTTGCCTAGTTATCAACAGATTTCTCATTGTAAGGCACAGAAATTTATTTTGAGGCCGAAAACTCTGATTAATGGGTTATCTAGGTTTTTATCTCTTCTAAAACCCCATTCGCTTTATTGCCAAGTCATAGTAACAGAAAATAGACATGTTGCTCTTTGTGAGCATTGTAACCTCAATTATTTTTTATTGAAACTTTGAGTTTTGTCATTTTTATCTTTCTTTTCCCAAGGTTACTTCCCACCTTGCCTGCCCAGTGGTTTTGTTTCTTTCCAACTTTGGAAAAACAACAGTAGAATCCTGCTTTTGTTTTCTTCTTCTCTTTTAAAATGTGAACTTTCCGGAACAGAGCTGTGAGGAGTCGCAGGGGGCTTCGTCCTCTCCCCCCACAGCTCCGGGGCCCAAAGGGAGCTCCCTGACCTAGACTGCCCACGCCAGCGCAGGGTGGGAACAGTGGCAGATGTGGCTATACCTGGGTTATCTGTGGCGTAAGAACCTTATCACGGCTGCCAGTGATTCACAACAGCATTTGAAGTAAACGCCTCTTACTGTTTGGGTTGACACAGTCAGATGCTACAGAACAGAGCATCCAGATCCAGTTTCCTGAGGCAGGGCCGCATTGGTCCTGACGCCAGTACCCTAAGGTGCTGGTCCTCGGGTCCTCAGAGGCCTCCTGTGCTCTGCTACCCTGACTGCCACAGACTGCCAGGCCCCTCTGCTCCCTGTGGCTTTCTTTGACTTCCTACACTTTATGCATTTGGTTTGTCATTTTGTTACTGGGAAAGCAGCATTACTTTTGCTTTATGGTACAGGGAGAAAGGCAAGGGACATGAAAAGCATGCAGGTGAATTACCACCTCATGTTCTCCTGAAGCTTGACCCTTATGGGCTTGCAGGCTTTGTCTCTGTCTCTGTCTCTCTGTCTCTCTCTCTCTCTGACTCTCTGGCTCTCTCTCTGTATCTCTGTCTCTCTGTCTCTCTCTCTCTGTCCCTCTCTCTCTGTCTCTTTCTCTCTGTCCCTCTCTCTCTGTCTCTTTCTCTCTGTCCCTCTCTCTCTGTCTGTTTCTCTCCTCCTGCCCCCATTTGCAACCAAGGCTGCAAGAAAGGCCTGGATAGATTACCTAGGACTCATGTATTCTACACTAATGGTGCCTCCAGTACGCAGGTTAATTGAAAGCTGACAGTAATTGCTTTATGTGAACATGAAATACTAAATATGATTTGGTGACCCTTGGACCTAACACATCTACTTCACAGATTCTCTTAGCTCAAGGATATACAAAAATAATGAAACGTCCCAATCAAAGATAATTGGACTAAAGTTTTGTTTCTGCATGACCTTGAAGAAATCAGGCAGGTTTGCATGAACTAGCATAACATGTATCTTCCTGATTGGAGCCTGTTCCCATAAATGCAAAGCTGGCCTTGATTAGTAACACTAATGGCCGGAAACCACCGCCAGTCCCAGAGGCTTGCGACTCCTTTTGCAGGGATAACACCCGGGAGTCTCTTCTTGCCACGTGCACTTTATTTCTGGACCCTGTCACCCTTTTAAAGAGGCATCACAAATAATTCTATGACATCATGTGGGCTGGAAGCACTGAAGTTTATTACGCACAATCAAACCAAGAATGTCTCTTGTCTTCCATGAGTTGGCTGACCCTTGTGCTGGCAGATGCTGTTCTAGCGAGGAGAGTAGGCTTATGCTGTTAAACCAACAAATGAACAAAATGATTATAATAAGTACGGAACCCCAGTGTGTGTCTCTAGCATCTCTCAAGGACAATGCCTTTAAAGAAAAAGAACAGGGGTGCATTTTCTGCTAATATTCTAACCTGGGGTGCGCTTCCAGAGTTTTCATGGCAAACCGGCATGCGTCCATATGAACTTTTCTAGAATCTGTTTCCTCTCTGAGTTTAGGCTCAAGGCTCTTTGTTAAGTGACCATTTCAGATGCAATAATCTTACTTTATGGTGCCTTGATGAAGATTTTATTTGCACTAAACTATGCCACAATCCTCTAAAATTTGTACCTTGGTGGAAATTGCATGGTACCTGCTTCCTTAGGAAACATATGGAGAATGCAGTTTTAAATCTCGAATGCAAACTCCAAAAAAAATATGCTGTAGTTATTTTTAAAAAGTAATTCTCTGGGGCTGGGGAGATGGCTCAGTGGAATATGCGCTTCCCTGGCAAGCGCAAGGGCCTGAGTTCAATCCCCGGTTCCGCAAAAAAAAAAAAAAAAATTCTCTAAAGTTTTTAAATTTTGATATACTAGACTACTGTAGACTATTTTGAAGAAAAAAGTATATATGGTCATACCACTCAAAATAACCTTTTTGAGACAAGGTCTTGCTATGTCATTCCGACTGGTCTTGAACTCACTATCTCCCCCAGGCTGGCCTCGAGCTCATGGAGGTCCTCTTGCTTCAGCCTCCTGAGTGCTGCCATTGCAGCTATATGCCACTGTGCCCTGCCTCAGAGAACATTATTTTTATCTCTGAATTGTTTTTGACATGTAAGAGGTTGCCTTAAATTGAAAATGAGCATGCTAGTAATTGCCAATATTAATGTATATCAGTAGAATATATGAAGGAAGATAACTCATTTTATTTGAGACGGTAAAAGTAAATGCATATCCTTCCATTTTGATATTTAGGGGGGAATTTTTTATTTTTTTTAGGGGGGGATTTTTAAAAGTACATTGTTTACTTTGTTCTACAAGCCCTAGATTTAACTTAAAAAATACAGTTGATATCTGCTAATCCTTTATAAATTTTTGCACAAGTACCTTTAGTGAAACTCTTTTCTGTTGTAAGCCTTATGCAGTGTTTTATGTTTCCTTAAATGCCATTTTATTTTCTTTTAATAGCCCAAGTTAAAAATATTTGCCCAAACCTGTTTCATGGGAAAGCCCAGGTCCCTTCTGGCTGAGTCAGTCTGTGCCCATGCCCTGGGCAGCAGTGAAGGTGAAGTCGAGTCGCCTGGGAGGTCGGTGCATAGATGAGGACCGGCTCGAGGTCAGCAGCAAACCCAGCCGGCTCCTCTGCTTCCAGGCGCAGAGCTCACCGCGTGGCATAGCCTGTGGGCGTGGTCTTCCTTTCCAATCGTCTGTTCCAAAGACTGAGGACTTAATACAGTGAGACCAGTGACCCCAGTGGGGAAGCTGGTTGCTTCTCAAGCATCTTTTATCTTCTCTCCTTAATGGGAACCATGGATTTTGTGCCTGCGACCTACTTAACGTTCATGCCAATTCGGAGCAGCCTGCTTTCTTGAGGCTTTCGAGGCACATCTCTTAAACACCCCAGATAATCACACTTTATAAAACTTTAGTGTGGGTGCCCACTTTTAATCAGCCTACAGGAGAAAACTACACGTTTCTGTCTGACTTGAGAACAGAAGTTATTGCCCAATGAGTAATAACTTTTCGTATGTGGAGCCCACTGTGTAGTGAGCACAGGAGGGCAAGGAGGCAGGATGGGAGGGATTATGAACCAGCTTCACCTTCACGGGTGACTGTCTATGGAGAGCACCTTAATTTGCTTGATCAACAAACACAGTCGGGCTTGAGGAGCACCACAACATGTGTCGATGGTACAGAGAAGGAATAGTAAAAAGAAAGGGGATAATGGCGGGCTGGGAGGTCCTACAAGACTTCCCAGAAATAATGGTTTGTGAGCTCTGTTTTTAAAAGGTGCAGAATATCTCTGGGTGTAAGGTGGTGCTTTCAGCTGCAAGTAATGGGAGCCCCCCACATAGCCACCTAAATTACTCTTCCACTTCCTTCACGTCTCTGCTCAGATGGTCGCTGCTTGGCAGAGCTGTGCGTAATCTATATGTATTATCTGCCTTTTATTCCCTCTCATTAGCTTGCTTTATTTTCTGATGATCACCACTTCCTGGTGCATTGTATATTTATTATTTTATTTTTGTAGTTTACATCTTTCCTCCAAATGAGGCTTGGAAGGTTGAACTCCATTTACTACTAATCCCAAGCATCAGGAACAATGTCTAAATAATTCAGTATTCATTGAACATAATTTATGCTACTAGGATTGAATCAATAAAGACATTTCATATCTTAGAAAATGGAAAGCTTGTAGACAGGTAGTTTCAGGGTGAAATTGCTCAGTATGGTTTGAACTTGAGCATTTTCTATTTTCCACTCTGCAGATGATGGTCTCACTCTTTGACCTTGGATTTGTTACCTAAAGTCTCAAGAGTTGGTAAAGCACGAACAACTGTATCCTTCATGTCCCTGTCAAAGACATGAAGAGGAATAAAGTTCTAGGAAGCCCTCTTCAAATGTCTAGCCATTTATTAAGCAAATGCATCCTTCCAAGAAGTTCCACTGACAAGATTTCTCCTTAGGGTTCATTGGTTAGGACCATTATGTGGCTAAACCCAGCTACAGAGGGTGCTGGGAAAGTAGGAGGAAATAGAGAAGAACAGAGCCATGATGAGAGCTTAGACGTAACCCGAGGGCTTGGGCAAATAGCTGCCCAACAAAATCAGGAGCTTCAAATAATATTGTAAGTACCAGTTTTGAGAACAGTAATAATGTATCAATGTATACAGTAGAGTTGACACGACCAATCATAGACCTTCTTGGTTATAGCCCAGGGTGTTTTCCATCCATTCTCTCCCTTTTTCAGTGAATTCTCACCTGCAGTACGTAAATCTGATATTTAAAGAAGTTTTTCTCAGAGAAAATCAGATTTCTTGCGCTGTTTTTTTTTAATTTTTTTTAATTTTTCAACAAATAATACACTGCATATATTCTTCTTAGTGGTTAATTGCTGTACAAGATGTGGACTTATGATCCTATTTACAAACACCATTAGAACAAATCATTCTATTCATTAACAGAATGCAACTATATATCTATCCCAACCACTTTGAATACACAGATACAAAATGGACATTCATCTGTATACCCCATTTTTTCTAAGTTCCGTTATTGAATATTATAGGTGTGTAAACTCAGCAAAATATTCTAAAAGAGTCCAGTAGCCCATAATAGCATTGGGTCTTCTGTTTAACTGGCAATGTCAGAAATTATTGACCTGAGTCCCCCACAGCTCAACTTAACAGCATGGCTTTATTTCTTATAATTTCGTCTTCATACTTTTCTGCTGTTGCGCTGTTAACTAAGGGGTTTATGCTTAATTTCTGAAACATTCTACAAATTTTTCCGAGGTAGCCTTTGCTTTACACCAGCTCAGAAATCCTGACAGCTGGGTCCAGTCAGGAAATCTTGCTTTTAGCATTTATTTCCCAAGAAATTGTAGGAAATTATCACACTCTGTGCACCATTTCACAAAGTTCTCACTCTCTCTGGACAAATGTCACCAAAAAGGTCTCAGAAAAAAAAAATATGCCTTCCTTCCATATTTCTATTCATAAGTAAAATATGTGTTTGAAATTTGAGGTCAAGATAAACCAGAAGTGATCTTCAGTGACATTAATCGCATGTATATTTTAAAACAGACATATGATTCCTTTCTTCAAAAATATGATCTCTAACAACCTGGATTATATATATATCCTAACTTGGGTGACCAGTAACAAAATGCAAGGTTACTGCTGATTAAAACAAGAAAAAAGCAGTTTATTTTTCTTTTTCCTTCTCAGTATCTCTGTCTTTGCCTCTGTCTGTCTGTCTGTCTGTCTGTCTGTCATATCTCATATCTCTCCACCTGCATTATTTTTTCTACAAAGACAGACAGAATGAACGAAGGAAAGACAGACCAATTTACTGTGTGTGTGTGTGTTCCTGAAATTGCTAGAGTCCTGTGGGTGTTTTCAGGTGACTCTCACCTGCTCTGGCTATGTCACGTCAGCCTGATAAGCAAACTTTTTTGTCTTGTTGTGGTTGATACATTGAAATTTAGAAGTTTAACTAAGCAACTCATCATCAGGGACCAGGGTCCTTACTTTGTAAATATCCATGGAGATGATGTAAGTGCTCACCTGCCCTACAGCAGTAGTAGCCTGCTTACAATATTAGGGAGAAAAAGAGCCCCCACCCTTTTGCTTTTGATGCTGTTTTTGTCCTTTGCCCCCTTTAACTGTTGCCCCTCTACCCTGCCACTCTGCCTTGGAGCCAGCTTTTTATGGGCTGACACTTCACAAACTGTGAGCTAAGTAAACCTTGCCTTCCTTAATTCTGGAGGTCAGGTATTTTGTTTCAGCAATGAGAGAAAAGAAACCAAGACATCCTCAAAGAAAGGAGAGAAGGGCTGGTGATGTAGCTCAGCAGATTAAGTGCCTGCTTAGGCAAATGCAGGAGCCGGGGTTTGATCCCCAGCAGGCCCTACCCCGGGGCACTCTGAGCTGGCCACCGAGACCCAGCATGGTGGCACACGCCTGTAATCCCAGTGCTGGAGAGGCTGAAAACAGGGGAACTGCTATGAGTCCAACTGGCGTAGTGACACCCTGTACCACACATATTGGAAAAAAAAAATGAGTGGACCTTCCATCTACACAAGCTCTATTAACTTTTGTCATATACATGTTAATTATTTTATTTTACTACTAAAGATTGAACCTAGAGCCTTTGTACTGAGCTACATCCAAACTATTTTCATTTATTATTTTAATTTTTGAGGCAGGGTCTTGCCAAGTTACCCCCCTGGCTTGACTTTCTGATCCTGCTTCAGCTTCCCAGAGCGCGGGGGTTCCAGGTATGTGCCACCACTCCCAATTTGATTTTCTTATTTATTACAAATAACCGGTCTTGGGTAGGACTTTCACTCACGTTACCGCCATGTAAACCTCATAGGAACAACACTGGGGCTTGGCGGTGGTTGTGCAGGAAAACTGTGGTGTAAAGATGTGGAGATAGGGATGTGCAAGGAGAGAAAGGGTGGGCTGAGTTCACACATAGCTCCACTAGGTGAACTGTCTCTTGAACTCTGAAAAGCAGTTTCCCAAAATTTCCAGCTAGAAGATGCCCACTCTCTTGTAGGTTGTGTCTACAGTTGACTCGCATAGGAGTGGACATATGTACGAGGCGTTTGCGCTGTGCTAGTGAGGTTTGGTGTGACATGCAGAACATGAAGGGACCCGCTATCACAGAGGACACTAGAAGAAGCCCGTCAGCTCTCATCAGCTGCTGTGCTTTTCTGGCTTCTCTGTACTTTGTTCATGGAGGAGATGGGACAGGGATGTGAAAAAGGAAGAAACCAAAACATTGTAAGGTTCCTTCCTGTGGCCGAGTGAGAAGCTGGAGAGAGGCAAAGAAATCATCTATTGCTTGGTGCAGCAGGGCTGCCAAAGAGAAGCATGGACCCTCAGGGAGGAGGCAGGGAGACAGTTTAATGGGCAGGGTCGGGGGTGGAACTTGTACGGACTGTTTCGTGCCATAGCAGGCGCTGACTGGGGAAGGTTGGCACAGGAAACAAAAGAGGAAGTTGAGGCTAATCAGGGGAAGAAGACAGAAGCCAGTCTGGGATGGCTCATGCTTGGCCTTGGATCCCCATGCCGTGCTGGCCCGCACCATGGTGTTCCAGCGGCCTGTTGTATGGGCACAGACCCATAAGAGTAACAGCATGCTCATGTTTGAAAGCCTAACTAGAAAGGATTTGCCACCTCATCACTTGGTTTGTTTTGGTTTCCCCTTTGTTTTGTCTTAATTTGGTCAAGCAATGGTGACTCATCCACATGGCTGACACTGACAAAGGATCTACAAAGTGCAGTACAGGGTTTCAGGGTAAATCCTGAGGGGATTTGACTGACCTTGTCACATACAAAAGTTACATTTCTTGTTATATAGGTCTTGCTTTATCTTGGTCTTAACCGTCCAGCAGAAAAGTACAAAAACAAGGTATAAAAAGTAAAGCCATAGGGGCTGGGGAGATGGCTCAGTGGAATAAGCGCTTCCCTGGCAAGCGCAAGGGCCTGAGTTCAATCCCCAGTTCCGCCAAAAAAAAAAAAAAAAAAGTAAAGCCATATTAATGTGCTGAGCTGTAAAAGGCTCAAGTCAACAACTTCTGACATTGCCAGTACTATGGAAAACCCACTACTATTATACTGGACTATATTGAAATATTTTGCTGAATTCATGCACCTATATTATTTAAATGACAATGGAATACCCTTCTCTGACAAAACTAACCAAAAGATGAGATAAAAATGAAGGACCATTTTGTATCTGTATATACAAAATAGTTAGGATAGATATACAGCTACGGTCTCTTAATTCAATGAAAAGAGGGGCTGGGGAGATGGCTTAGTGGAATAAGCGCTTCCCTGGCAAGCACCAGGGCCTGAGTTCAATCCCTGGTTCTGCCAAAAATAAAAATAAATATTAATTCAATGAGAAGAAAGATTTATACTAATAGTGTTTATGGATAAGATATAATGTCTGCATCTTGTATTATGAATAACCACTACAAAGGCAACAATATGCAATGTATTAATTATTGAAACTGTCCTACTAATCGGTGTTGAAACTGTCTCATTGCTATTTGTTTCTTAATAAAATTAATAAGAAAAAAATGTCAACTGTAAAATCAGAAGACCACCTTTGTGCAGGCACAAATAACAAAACAACAAAGAGCCTCATGCACCCAGAGCTGGAGAACTGGGAGCGCCCAGGTGCCTTGGTAACTGCTCCTAGGGAGGAAAATGGAATAACTACTTAAGCAGTGAAGGACAGGGCTCCCGAATTCAATGACACAGCAAAGGCTTTTTATCTGAATGTTGACAGAGCCTAGCTAAATGCCCCCAGGGATGGCCTTAGAGTTCCAAGGAAGACTCCGCATACCCCGAGGCCTTTGCTCTTGGTTCTGCTTCTGCTTTCCAGCCTGTGGAAGAGCAGTGGAGCTTGTGCTTCCTGAGACCCCACCCCCACCCCACCTCTTGAAAGGAGAGAACCCACACCAGCCCAAGGCTTAAGACCTGGCTTCCACAGGTCTGCGCAGAGCAGGCGCTGCACTCGAGTCTTTACTGGGTGGCTTATTTAATCCTCACAGTCCATTAGGGAGTTTTCATTATTCTGGTGTTTTTCACCATTTTCTTCATAGACGCTTTCCATGGTGTGTGTAAATCTTGCATTGGCCTGCCAAAATTTCTAATCATGGACTAAGTAACCATATAACATAGGGAGTTGCATAGAATATAGAACAAAAATCACTGCTTCATCTTTTTCTTTGAAGTACTTAACAGATGACTGTGTTCATGTGTGGTTTTTGTTGTTTTGCCTTCATAAATTGCTTCCCATTAGAGGGCTCATGATTTTAGACCTTTCCAGGCCAGTTTGCAAACTTAAAGTTTTGCTCAGAAAAGAAAATCTTTCCTACTTTGTCTTCTCCTCTTCACAATTGCTAGGCTTGGCCAGACAGCTCAGCAGACTAAAGTGCCTGCTTAGGCAAGCGCAGCAGCTGGGGTTCGATCCCCTGCATGCCCTGCTGGCCCTGCCCCTGAGGCGCACTGAAACAGCTACTGAGACTGGGTGTGGTGCTGTGCCTGTAATCCCAGCACTTGGGAGGCTGAAAACAGGAGGATCACTCCGAATCCGATCTACATGGTGAGACCCTATAGACCCTGCAGACTCTGTACCAAATGCAAAAAAAAAAAAAAAAAGATAAAAAAAATTGCTTACATATTTGAGCTACTACATATTTACCCATTGTACTTATTTTTGATCTCTAAAAAATAATTTTTATCAGTAAAATTAGCCACATTTGAAAGAAATGATGACTAAATGTATCCAGCATCATCTATAATCTATCTGTGAACTTCCCAGGGGGCATATTTTGTAGCTACACAATTGTAAAAGAATATTTTTGGCAAGAAATGATCCAGTATATTCCACATTAGCTGCAGTATCCTAACAAATGAATTATTCCTAGTCAGTAAAATGTTTTACTGTGAAACCATGAGAGCCATTTTATTCTGATTTATCAAGAGTGAAGTGTCTATCAAGTCTGCTTTTCTTGTTAAACTTTTTTTGTTTGTTTGTTTGTTTATTTGTTTGTATTTTAGGGAAGGGTCTACAGGTTTTCAGGTGTTCAGGGTCTTACTGCTAGATTGGACTCATAGTCATCTGCTTGTTTACAGCCTCCCACGAGCTGGGATTACAGGCATGTGTCACCACATCCAGTCTCAATTGCTGTCTCAGCACGCCCCGGGGGCAGGGCAGGCCTGGGGATCAAACCCCCAGTCCCTACGCCAGCTGGCAGGTGCTTTATTGGCAGAAGCAGGGGTTTAACTCAGATCCTTGCGCTTGCCAGGGAAGCACTTATTCTACTGAGCCATCTCCCTGGCTCCTGGCTGGCTCTTGTTAAACTTCTGATTTATAACATCACCTGTTTTCAGCAAGGACTGGGTGTGGCACATGTTGCAGCAGTCAGCCAAGTAGTATTTGGGCCTTCGTGGAGTTCAGCGAAGGACTCCTGCAAACAGTGTTGCCTATGTGGGTATCTTCTGTATTAGGATATACACAGAATAGAGGCACATTCTTACCCTGGAAAAAGAAGGGCAGTAAGGAATATGGCCAGAAGCCTTTGACCGATTCAGAAATTCACTTGACAAAGGTTGAGGGCTAAGCACAGTCACTGTTAAATCAAACGATTTCCCCGCCTCTAGGAGGGATCTTACGTAAATAGAAGGCATTAGGCAGTAGGCAGTCGCAGCCCTTGGGGCAGGCAGCCAGTGCTTGCCGTGCTATCCTGTCTAGAGAACATGCCTGCCACGTTTGTCCTGGTCAGTGGTGCTTAGGAACAGCATTTGTGCTTAAAGAGTTTCAAGGAGAAAGGCAGTAAAGGAAGAAAAAGAAGGCTCTTGTCACAGAGCAGCGTCATGTTTCTCCCCTATCTTGGCATCTTGGTGAGCTGCTCATCTTCAGAGTTGGGTATAACCTCCTGTCTCTGAATGGGCAAGAAAGATTCTTCTGCCACACACAAAAAAAGTCTGTAATTTCTCAGCAGTTCTACGGGGGCCTGGGCAGGTGACAAGAAACTCGATTGCATCAAATGCAAAGGGGGGAAGTCTCACAGTGAGGCGCGCGGCGTGATGCTTGGGCCACGCAGAGGGATCTTGGGGGCATTTGGGCCCCCGCAGTGACCTTTGCATGCTGACACCTTGCATGTGACCTACACAGCATAGATCATCACAAAAGGTGAAACAAAAATCGGCACAGTATGCGTTTATTATTTTCGTAGTAAGAAAATCCACTAGAAAGGTATTGGAGAAGCTCTGGGACAGCAGCCCACATTTGGGAAGGATATAACAATCATATTTGCGTGCATGACTCATTTAAAGGTGAGCATAAGCTCTGAATTAAAGGTAAAATTGTTTAGAGAGCAAAAAAGAAGGAACGCTGATAGGATGCCCCACACTGCTCCACCAGCATTTCCAGAAGTCCTTTACCATTACAAATGTGGGCACAATTTGCCATTTGTATACTGCTGTCTGTAATGTGTTTTTTTTTTCCCAGCTTATTTATGTACTTCATAATTTTGTTTATACGTATAACATATATACTTAAAATTTAGATTTCAAATGAAGACACAGAAAACCACAGTTTTCCTCCTCTCTCATCTCCATAGGAATTCCAGGGTGGGTGGAAGAAAGCATTTATGGTGCCCTGGTGTCCTGGGACAGTGCTCACATGTCTTATAATCCAAAACCAAATCCAGATGCTTCTTTTATCAGTCCTTGTTCAGATAATCCTTCAGTAAGTAAATCCATGCAGTTAAATGAGTGTGGATGAAATTTAAATCGTAAAGATAGACAGTTTATGATGAAAAAATATCCAGGCAGACTGGAGTCTGTCCACACTGACCCTATGGATGGCAAAATAACATTTAGGAAGCGAAAAGGGAGCTAGAAGGTTTCTGGATGAACCTAAAGTCAAGATAAGGAGTCGTGTTTCATGATACGCATAAGGAGAGATCCGATTTCTAGAGTAGGATGCACCCTTATGTACTGTAGGGGTGATTTGCCAGGTAGACCAGAAGGCTTTCTTGAGTAGCCAGGGGACCCTGTGCTCTATGCAAAGCTGAACATGCACTGTTGCTCTTTAACACCTATAGGCCTATTTATTATTAAAATTACCTTTTTCTGTTAACATATCCTTCAAGTGAAGGCTGTAACTCATTTGCTTAGGCATCATCTTCCACTGTTATGACTGCGTTCTGGCTAATGCTAACTATATTGCAATTCATACTGTATTCAAGGCACTGAATATAGGCAGTCATTGGCACATAGTCATTTAATGCAGCATGCTTCTATGTAAGGATGATCTAGTTCATTGATCAGCATTTATTACATTGTGTTCTTTATTTTATTCTCAGATGATAACTTTCAGTTGAAGTTGCAGTTAGCTGAATGAGTCTCTTATGCCCTATTGATATAAATTATACCTATAGCTAGACTATAGTCTAGTTTATAGACTTTTATTATAAAATACAGAGATGGTAGTTTAATTATTCAATGATCTTATAATGAAAAATCACCTTATGAAATAAACACATTAAATGAATAAAAAAATTTAAAAATACTATAAATATTTCTATTTTTATGTACCGTATGTAATAGCCTTTCTAGTCCAGTAGGTATGCACAGGTGTATGTAGAGAGAATAAAAAGAGCTGCATGGGGCCGGGGAGCTGGCTCAGTAGAAAAGCACTTGCCTGGCAAGTACAAGGGTCTGAGTTCAATACCTGATTCTGCAAAAAAAAAAAAAAAAAAGAGAGAGAGAGAGAGCTGTATAGATATAAAACTCAAAAAGCAGAAAAACTGAAAATGAAATAAAGTAAACACATCAAGGCCAGCGATATAGCTCAGCAGACTGAGCACTTGTTTAGGTAAGTGCAGGGGCCAGGGTTTGATCCCTGGCACCACATGCTGCTCCGGCCCCATCCTTGGGTGCACTGAATCGGCAATGGAGTCTGGGCATGGTGGCACACGACTGTAATCCCAGCACCAGGGAGGCACAAATCAGGAGGAGCACTACAAGTCTGAGGTGCATAGTGAGACCCTGCACACACAAAAAAACCAAAACTAAAATAAACACATCAATGTTAATTAATAGTGGTTATCTAATATAATAAAAATAGCCTTATGTGAATTTTATGGCTGTTTATTTTTATTTGTTTATTTACTTTTTCGTATTTAGTACAGTACAGGATCCATAAGGTCTTATTACACAGATCGGACTGGTAGTGATTCTCCGTTTTCAGCCACCCAAGCGCTGGGATTATAGGCACGCACCACCACACCCAGTCTCAGTCACCCTCTCAGCGCTCCCTGGGGATCGAATCCTGGCCCCTGCGTCTGCCTAAGCAGGTGTTTTAATATGCTGAGCTATCTGGCCGGCCCTTGGCTATTTATTTAATTATTTGAACTTTTTTCAATTGATATCAAAAGAAACCTTTATTTATTTTGGTGTAGATTCAATTTAAAATGGATCTTTGAACTTATAAAGGAGAGTTAGTGATTAGACCCCCTAATACTAACATGTCTGCCTCCTGAGTGGTCCACCATCTGTGTGAGGCCTAAAAGACCTACATGTAGGTGCGGGGCATGAGCTTTGGACACAGAGCTGAGTTCTGGTTCTAGATCCAGGTCTTCCTAGTGCAAATTTCGTAAGCTGTCAATATCTTGGTTTTCCATTGTGACCACTAAAAAAAAGTTTAACTTATCTAGGTTATTTTGAAGGACAATGAAAGACAGCAAGTACCTAGGGCACTTTGTGGTACATGATAAGCAGAGTGTCGCTTTGTTTCCATTTGCCTAAAAAATGAAGCCTCACACCAGAAAATAGCTCATTGGATGGCAGCATCTATTGATTGATTATGATGTTGATCCAGGGCAAAACCTTATTCAGAAGGTCAAAAACGCAAGGGCTTGCAGTACCGAGGATGTGGTAGCCCGATGCAAAGCTGTGGGAGGATTTCTGTACTTCACGGTAATGAAGGTAGTGTGTAATTAGAATTGGGAGACACTCTAAAAGTGCTAAAAAAAACAAACCCACTTCAACAGGAAAGTGTTTTTAGTTCACTACATAAATTAGGAATAGGTCTGCTGTATCATAACTTTCTCACCAACAATGTCCAACTCAGATCACCTAGAAATTTTGCAGATGGTAGAGAATCTATTTTATTTTCCATTGAAAGTCAACAATGAACTTGCAGAGCTCGGGTACAAGTAAACAAGAGAAACATCAGACAATAAAGGTTTTTTATCTTTTTATTATTTTTCAAAAAATTGTATTTGTCTTAGAAGTTTCACCAGAAAAATTTGTATACTTATGCATGTATTGATCAGGTATCAGGCTGGTTTCTGTGGGTTTGTTTGCTTGTTTGTTTGGGGTGTTAATGGGAAGCTTGCCTCTGACTACTCTTTTTTTTTTTTTTTTTGTGAAACCAGGAATTGAACTCAGGCCCTTGCGCTTGCCAGGGAAGCGCTTATTCCACTGAGCCATCTCCCCAGCCCCTCTGAATACTCTTGTAATGGCTCCTGTTCCCTGTTTGCAAGAGATCAGTAGAGTTACGTGTGCTGCAGTGAAACACGAAAGTGCCAGTGTGTGTTGATTGTGCTAGCCCACGAGAATCTATCCACAGTCTTCACTCTTGTCCTCTAGCAGAGATCCCTAGTCCTTAATTGCTGCTTAGCAGGGTAACTCAGGGCACTTCCTCCATCACGCGGCCTGATGGTTAAGGCCTTGATTTCCTTTGCATTGCCTGCTTAACATTGAGAAGAGGTTTACCCCAGCCTCCCGCCGAGTTCCTTTGCATCAGCCTCTTCATAATACAAGCCATCTTAGCTTTAGGTCTCTTTCAGGACACAGTTCCGCCAAATATGCCAAGATTGACCTAATGTGTGGTGGAGTCAAAAATATTAACTGTTTCAAGTGTATGAATTGGATCCAGCTACATTGCCATCTGCCTTTCAGGAGCATTTGATTGTTTTCCTTTTTTTTTTTTGTCTTTTCATTCTGTCTGTGTAGTACGCTAAAGTCTTTGCACTTTTCCATCTGAGTCACGACTGTTCCTAACGCAGGCTAGTGTCAGGGGAACCTTTGTATTTCTTTGCCCCTATTTCAATAGCACAATAAGTGACCATAAAATGGAATACGTAGTTTTCCCCTGAGAAACTCATTCTCTTCATGATCTGTAGATCTCTAACCACACGTAGCACCTTACTAGCCAGACACACCACCACTAGGATGATTTCCAGATGGTGTCATGAGCCTTCCTGTGTTGTTTGTCACCAAAGGACACTGCCACTACTGGAATCCAACCCTAAGCTGCTTGGATCCTGTTGGTGGGAAAGAAAATATAAAACCCATCCCTCTCATGGTTCACGTCAGTGGTGAACCAGCCCAACAGAGATACCCGAAACTATAGGGGATAGCATACTGGAACACGGCAAGACTGATACTTCAGCACACAGGAACAAAGAAAGTAACTAAGACAGTTCTCAATTCCAAGAGCTTAGCAGGACCACGTGTTTGGCTTCTGGTGAGGGCTTTGTGCTGGTTTATTTCATAGTAGAACAGTGGAAAGCATAAGCAGATGTACGTGGAAGAGTACATTGTGAAAGAGACCTAGGTGAAGTACCAACTCCCTTTATAAGACCCCGCCTCACGGTAGCCAAGCCACAGGGAGCAGGAGAAGCATTAATCCCTCTTAAAGCTCCATTACTTCTTTGACACCATTACCTTGGGGAACAAGGCTCACATGAGTTTTGTTGGGGACAAGCCAGACTGAGACCATAGCGAGCTAATGTTCAGGGGAAGGTCTCGCATTTGAGTAAGGAAGAGTGTGGACCGAAGCTGCAAGGCTGGACTGCAACATCGTGACCAACAGTCTTACATCAGCACTGCTTCTCCATTGAGTGGCCAGAGTCTTGCAGAAGAAAGAGAAGTCTGGCCAAATGTACTCCTTGCTGAGTGCTTGAGATTGCCCCCACATGTTTATTAAGCACTAACAAAGGCAAGCATGGATTCTCTTGACTTGTTCTGCATTCCATGCTTCTGCTTGTGGCATATTGTGGTGTGTTTGGTCCAGAGGGCCAACTTGGTGTGTTTTTACTATATATGACATTTCCTTGGGGGGGGGGGCTTAAGAATGGTTGTGCCTACATTTACTGTCTCCCAATTATTTGCATCCATAATAAACACAGATTTTTCTAGGGGATTCAGAATTATCTGTGAAACATTTAATTTATCCAGTCATCCAATTTGTAATCTGTTCTAAGGTATCTAGAACTCGCTATGTGTAAAAAAATGACAGAGATTAAAAGCAGCGAGTCTGCAGTCCTACTGTCTGGCCTCACATTCTGGTTTGGCCACTTATTAACCTTGACACTAGGAAAGTAATTTAAGCTCTCAAAAACTAAGTTTCTTTACTGGAAAAATAATAGTAGCTGTTACCTGAGATCCTGCCTCAAAATAGTGCTATTTTTCAGGACGATCTTGCTTCTGACGTCTCTGACATCTGTGCTGTAAACACCAAATAAATGTAATCCAGCCTTTAAGCACTAAGAAGGATTTCACTCATACAGTGTTCTCAGAATGACAAAATTGTACGGAAGGAGAACGAGGAGTGAGGTCTTCAGGGAGAGTGATACGGGGAGGTTCTCTGTGTTAATGGTAATCTTGCACATCCCAATGGCGCTGGAGGACACACAGCTGGATACTGTGATGAGATTTCATAGTGCAGTATACTCTCCCTGGGAAAAGGAATACATGTAAAAACTACAGTTCTGCACGTGGCATGCTGCTCAGCTGATAGTGCTATACTAATGTCTGTTTTCTGGCTTTGAAAATGTGCCGGTGCTATTGGGGAAATGGGTGCTATTGGTGCTCCTATTAGGGAAGTGCATCAGGGACACACAGGATTACTTTGTGGTTGTTTTTTAACCTTTTGTGAGTTAATAGCCTTAGACTATTTCAAAGTGGAGTTGAAAAATAAAAATATAAAGTACCCAAAAGAGGTCTAGTGATGCACCTCTACTATACTAGTGTTTGTCCTTATGGAGCTTCCAGTCTACTGGGAAGAAATTATTTATTAATTATGTAGTTATTCCAGCATAATTGTGCTCAGTATTATAAAGGAAAAGCATAGTGTTCTACTTGAACATGTGCAAAGAATAGAGGGCCTGATGAGGGCAACTTCCGGATGTGAGCTCCCAGGTCTAGGGCAGGTCTATGGCCAGAGAGAGTGGCATGGATTGGGAAGGCCTTGTAGGAAAGGGGCGCAGCATGCAGGAGGGCAGAGAAGCCCTTAAGCACCCTGGAGGGACGAGTAGGTTCTTCTGACAAGAAATTTGGGGCAGGGGACAACTGTACAGTGAAAGCTTAGATTTTTGAAAAGAATTTTTAAATGAATTGCAAGCTATAGTTACGAAGTGCTCAAAGAAGTGGATACTTTGAGCTGTGTGACAAGTTTGGAAAGCTACAAATAGTCTGGTGTGCAGAGTACGTGGAAGGATCTGGGAAAGGGCTGGAAGGAGAATTTGGGACCAGAGTGCAAAGGTAATTTTGGTTTTGTCCTGCAAGCAAAGAGGACCCATTGGGGGTGAGCATAGCTAAGAGGCTGCAGTGTTGAGGAGAGCCGCAGATGGCCTCCGATGGGGTAAACTCCTTGGGCCCTGTACACAGGAAGTAACAGAGCAGTCACTGTGAAAAGGAGCTCTCCAGGCGGGGGTCTCAGACTCAGAACTTGCTCTAGCAGTTTATTCCTCTGGGCTGCTCGTAGTGCAGCACATCCACTGCAGCATTATTAAGAAGTGGACAACTGGAAAGAATGCGCATGTCTATTAGCAAGTACTTAAGCAAACTATGCCGTATAACCTCACAGTACCGTACTTAAAGGTAGTACTTCCTAAAATATTTTTATTTAAAATAATTGGGCAAGGCTAGGTACGGTGTGACTTGGTTTTGTCAGCTAATACATGGAGTACATTTTCTGTGCACTGTAAAGATCTTGAAAGCTTCAGTTCTCCTCTTGACAGTATTATCTTTGCAGGCTGAAATGATAAAGAATTTTTACTCTCTGTACATTTCTTTGTGGCTGCTTATTACTTATTCAGCTCATCCTTAGCAATTTAGTGACAGTGATACCTTGTCTCAAAAAGATAGGAACGGGGAGCTTAGTGTGAAGACCCTGGGTTTGATCCCCAGTACTGTAGAAATGAAAGAAAGAAAGAAAAAGAAAGCAGATTTACTTTGGCTTGTGGGGCCTCTTCATTGGCAGAATCCCTCAGCAGCATGAACCAGAAGCCTGAAGTGTGTGTCTGTGTGTCTGTCTGATCTCTCTCTCTCTCTCTCTCTCTCTCTCTGTGTGTCTCTGTCTCTGTCTCTGTCTCTGTCTCTGCCTCTGCCTCTGCCTCTGCCTCTGTCTCCCTGTCTCCCTGTCTCCCTGTCTCTCCCTCCTTCCAACTAAGTTTCAGTAATAGGGGGTTCCACCCTCAGGAATTTATCTAATCCTAATCACTTTCCAAAAGCCCTATTCTTAAATATCATAGTTAGATTAAGTTTCTATGGCTTTAATTCCATTTACGTAAGACTTTGAGGATTAAGCTCCTTTGTGAGTTTGAGTGGCAAATCATCATCAAACTAGCAGGTGGAGAACCTGTGCAGAAGGAGGGTGCTCTTGGGGGATACAGTAGCCAGGAAGCAAGAGAGGAATTGGCAGCACAGAGGCTGACCCACCTTGCAGTTGTAACGGAGGCGTCCTGGGGCTCTGGGGCTGGGATGGCCCTTCACAGTTGCCTTAGGTTGAAGCAAGAGGGCTTGATTTTTGTCTTTCGTGGCCAGTCATTGGATTTACTTAGCACCCCCTTCTCAGGAGAAAGCATGACCTTAATCAAGGCAGTGTCCTGTAGCCGTGCCGAGTGCTAGCACACTAGGCCACTGAGAACTGTCAGCTACCCATCCTAACAGTTGGGAGAAAGATGTATCATAGAGGTGCTGCAGCGTCCACTATAGCTGTTCGGTATAAATACAAAATTTCTTTTCAGACTTTGCAGCTTTTGCTTATTTACTTATTCTGGTTTCACTCATGCAAAGATAAAGGAAGAAGAAAAGTTTTCTCAATACAGAAAAAAAAATTTATGAAGCTAAACTTTTTTAATTTATGAAATTGTAGTAGTTAGGAATGAAAGCCATTTATTGAACCCATTCAGGAGTATTTTCTCCAGCCTCACCTCTCACTGAAGGCACAGTCCTCCTGTGGGCAGTATCTCCAGATTTAGCAGCCCCTACCAGCTCGCAGGACTCAAGGGCCTTCTGGTCTACCTTGCTGGTGCACGCCACAGTGTTCTGATCCTAATACCATTTGCTTCCCAGGGAATCTACATTGTTATGTTTGCTACAGTTCTGGGCTCCTCCTCCTCTTCCTCCTCGTCCTCCATCTTCTTGTCTTCTTCCTTCTTCCTCCTCCTCTCCTTTTGTTCTTTTCCCACATGACATGATTCTTTCACTCATTCTTTCATTCTCCTTTCCTTCCTTCCCTCCCTCCATCTGTTCCTTTCTAGTCCTACACTGTCCCTCCCTCCCTTGCCTATCCTTCTAATGTTTTTCCCTTTCTTGTGTGCTCAGAAATTCATTTAGAAGTGTGCTCGTTGTAATTTATTTTATACCTACTGTTTCACAGCAGGAGGAATTTTAGTGTGTCTCGTCAACAGTCTTGGAAAAATGAAGCCCTGACCGCTCTCACCAATGGAAAATTTTCCTTCTGCTGTTTCTACTGTAACTTTTAGTTTTACTTTTTGTGTTTTTTTTCTTAAATCCTTTTCACTCAGTTTTACCCTCTCCTTGAAAGCTCTATTCTTTTTCCATTTTCAATTTTTATACTTTGAACCCCTTTACTAAAGGGGGAATTATTTGGTTATAAATTATACCCTTTTTGTTCTGGTTTTGCTTAGCTGCCTTTTTTGCCCTACATTTCATAGTGTCTCTTGTCATGTGATTACTTATCCTTAAATTGATTAGTTCTTTGTGGCCCAGCTATTTGTGGAAGGACAGAACTAGAGACTGGCAAGTTAACTGAGCTGGGGCAGCTTGAGTTTCTGTTTTCCACTGCCGCACTGCCCTGGAGAAAGCTCCTGTCTACACTCCACTCATTGCTCCTTGACTCATTTGCATCGTAACCCTTCACAGAGTGGCACGAAGTGTGCTTTTCATCCAGTGAGCGTGGCTTGTACTTTAAGACTCATTATTGTTGGTGTTTTTTCTTACCAACCTGAGCAGACCCACATTGCCTCTTGCAGAGATGACGCACAGGTGTGTTTGCATGTCACCTGTGGTGCCTTTAGGAGCCTTTCCTCAGAGCTCCCAGGCACTGAGCACTCATGTTCCCAGCAGGGATCACTTAGTGTCCCTCTGGGAGTGCCACCTGAAGAGCTCTCTGTTCTGCTCACTGGGCCAAGGAGCGATAGGATCTTGTCTCTTCCCTCACAGTCTTCCCTGTCCTCATTCAGCTTTTTGAACTCTTGGCAGGCAGCCTCTTGACAGAGTGATGTTGGGGTGATGGGTATTTCCCACCTGCATCAGTTTCATTGGTTTCTCAGTCATTCTCCTTTTCCTTGGTTGACGTAAAGAGCTTTCAGTTGCCCATCTTGACATAGGAATCTGGAGAATGACCACGAGATGACGAAAGACTCACACAGGGGAAGACGGAGTTGTCTGACAGGGATCTGAGAAGGGCTGAGCTGTGAGCATATCTGGGAATGAAGGCATTCTTTTCTCTATGCTGAAGGATGACAAACCCCACCAAAAGCATAAAGCAGAAATTGTAGGTCAATAGAAAGAAAAATGGAGGAGATAAAGGTAGTTGCTTCCATGGGAGCCGTGGGTCCGTACATACAGAAACAGTGTAATTTATTCATCCATTCTTTTCACAGAGACGCTAACTCTTGAGTGGTCAGACACAGCAGTAATGACAAGAGCCTGCCAACCGCTGAGCTCCTCAGCGAAAAGTGCAGAATCAGAGAACAGGAACGCGTCTTGTCTGCCGCTAGCTCCCCACTGCCTGCACGCAGCGCGTGTGTGACAGAAGTGTGGAGAATAGATGAATAAATTACATCGCTGCTTTCTGTCCAGGTCTGTGCTAGGAAGTAACACAGCAGTGATCCGTGGAGTCTTCCCTGCAGCTGTACTGTTTAAGCTAGACCTAGAGGACCAGAGAATCCAGACCTGCACCAGTGGGGACGGCACTGCTGGCACAGAGCGGAGAGGAGCCTGCGACCCCGAAACAGGGCAGGGCCTGTGAACTTTTAGGGGCAATCGAATCGCCAGTTGGCATTTAGGAGCACAAGCCAGCGTTGGAGTGGGGAAGGCACAAGCCAAACCACACCGGCTCCTGGAGGAGTTGGGTTTTCTCATATGATTTTGTAGTAGTTGAAAGTCAGGAAAAAGGACATAACATCACTATGTTTTAGAAACTTTTTGCATGAAATTCTAGTTCTGAGGTAATTTAGAGAGAATGGGTGGCATAAAGAACATACTACTCAAGAGAGTCCTAATTGCAGAGAAGGGAATTCCATGTCACACTGCTAGGAATGAAGCTGTCGAGGCTTGTTATATCAGGAAACAAAAGATACTGTGACCTTTTAGAGGGCTCCATGCTTCTCTCTGCATTTCCCACTTTGAGGGTCTGATTGAGGGAAATGAGCCATCAGGACCAGCTGGGGGATCCCCCAGAAACAGAAGTGAGAGGCTCAGGCCCACACCAGGATGTGCCCTGCGCTGCGCAGGAGGCCAGCAGAGCCAGGCAGGCTGCATCTGGAGCATGTGGCCAGCGCCCAGGGCCCTCCTCGTTTGCTAGGAAGGAGTCAGTTATGAACATCATTAAATGCATACAAAGCAAATCATGAGAAAGAAATCTGGAAGCAAGATAGTGGGGCCCAAAACGAAATTGGAATTTTTCGTATCAGTCTTTGATAGTCTTTGATAGAGGACTAATACATTAACAGGGAAAGTGGTTTTATAAAATCATACCCTGTAAAGCTGAGGCCTATCTGTTTCCTCCCCTCCTTCCTCTCTTCTCTCAGCAATGGATTCTGAGCTCTTGCTACCTGGCCCTTGTAGACCTATCTACAGGTTACTGGCTCCTTAGCCTTCTTCATGACACATTTCTGTCCAAGTCATTTTTTGACATTATTGTGTCACCAGAATTGGATGAATACTTTATTGGAAAAGAAAATCCCTGTATGGATCAGTATATTTTAAACAGAGACAAAAAGAAAATCTTCAACAAAACATCAGCAACATGGTTTTATTAAATTCCAAAAATTACCACTAATTAGTACAGCTTCCTCTTAGAGGTAGATAAAAACTGGAATTTAGGCTTCTTTCAGAATCAGTATGAGAAATTTATTTGAAAAAGAGAAAACCATGTATCCAGTTTTCTTTTGGCATTAGCTTCCAGTGATTCTAGGGTCCAAATGGGGGATTAATGCCAGTTGTCACTCTAGTACTTGGTCTCGAAGCTTCAGTGACTGGAAGGTGACTGTCCTTCCACTGCAGTTCAAGTACAGTATTCTGGTGCTGACAGCCAAGAAGCACAGCAGGTGCCCAAGAAGGAAGAGCGGGCCACTGGTGCTGACCAGAGAGGCAGCGTCTTTCTATCAGCCGAACGTTCCAGTATCACGCAGCCTGTCCACGAGAAACTATTTTTGTTTCCTACCCGTGCCCTGGTGTAGAGTTCAGGCTTATTTTGGTGTTGCTGATGACCATGCAATGGAGAGGATATCGGTGCAGGAAGCCAAGAAGTGACCATCTGTGCCCTGTTTCCATCTCAAGAATTATTCTGAAGACTCATTACTCAGCTGTGCCTCCTAGCCTTCTAGTGTTACACCTAGAAAGGTGACTCCCACTTTCGTGAAAGTCACTTCTCATTAAATAACTTGTGTTTTCCCCTCAATGTATGACGAGGTTCAGAAGCACAGGCCAAAGCATCAGGGTTGAGTAGTGACCCCAAGTGCGGGAGGGTGCCATGAAGGATCACTCACGGTGGACAGAAAGTGGCTCCATCAGCCTGTGCTAGTAAATATAACAACCCGCTCTCCGAGGGGGGAGGATACCTGGTGTGAGCCACCTTTCGATTTCCAGGGTGAAATTTTAAGGATGACTTTGTACATTTAGAAGCACAGCGGCTGGGGATGTGGGATGGCACACGGTGGAAACCCACCTCCGCAGGCACAGGCTCTGGTTCAGTCCCCAGCACCAAATAGACAGACAAAAAAACCCCAAAATGAAAAACACCTCTCATGAAATGGAGAAATTCCACAAAAGGTAAGAATGCTTAAAATCAATTTGAGAACAATTAGAAAGCCTGGATAGCCTTATTTTTATTATAGAAAGTAAATTCATAATTATATCTACATGAAAAATGGCAAATCCAGATGGCTTTAATGGAGATGCATATTACGTAGGTGTATACTACCTCGGTTACATAGTGAGACCCTGTCTCAAAAAAATGAAAAATCAGATATTTCAAATTCATCTTTTGAGACTTGATTCCATTCTGTAGTTCATTCTGGCCTTGAACTCTGTAGCCCAGGCTGACCTTGTGCTCACAGTGATCCTCCTGCCTCAGCCTCCCAAGTGCTGGGATTACAGGCGTGTGCCACCACCCTCAGCTGAATCACCATCTTAACAGAACTATTGAATATGTAGAACAACTAAACTAGTGTATTGAGATACACAGTAGACCTTGTAAAATATTTAGCTTCCTCATGATAAATATGTGTTTGTCGATAGATATGACACCTAAGTAAATTAGGAGTAGAATAAATATTCCTGAACCTGCTAAAAGGCACTAGGGCAAAAGCTGCGGCTAATGCCCCACTTGGACAATGAAAGCCTGAATAGTTTTCTAGAATAAGAAATAAGGTATGGAAATTTACTCTAAAGCACTTCTGCTCGAGGCTTTTGGTAGCACAATTTGAAATGGAAAGAAGGAAGTAAAAAGCATAGAAATTTTAAAGGAAGAAGAAACGTTTTTATTTACAGACCATGTAGGTATAAAAATCCATAATAATTTCTAAACTAGCTACTAGTACTACTAAGTGAACTTAGTAAAAATATAAGAAACAATGTCAATATGTAAAAAAATGTTCTGTTTTTATAAACTGCAAGCCATAAATTAAAAAAAAATAAGATACCATGCATGCTAGCATCCTAGTACATGAAATATTTAGGGAGAAACAATAAAACATATGTGGCATCTATAAATTGAACCACAATCATTGCTAGGAAAAATTAAAGAAGCCCTAAACAAATATATGAATGGATATAATCTATATTCATGAGTTGAAATATTAAATGTGGTTACAAGATTAATTCTCCATGGTCACAATGAGAACTGTAGGAAAATGTTTTTAGAAATTAAGAGGCTGAGATTCTAATAGTTAAATAGAAATGCAGAAGCTTTAAAATAGTTAATTTAGAGAAAAGCACAGATTGACAGTGGGCCTGTGGTAAGCAGAACTTTAACATAGCCCCTGATTCTGCCCCTGCTGTCTGGGCCTGAGTGCAGGAGGGGGCTGTAAGTCTAGTGGAATCTCTCTCTCTCTAGCAGATGATGTTAGATAGCAAAGGTGAAAGGATTTCTCCCAGTGGTTCTACCTAGAACTGAGGTGGCTTTCAGCCTGATTGTAGACACCTAGGTCAAGAGTAAAACTTCGATCCTCTTCCTACAGACACAGATATATGTTTATCACCTTTCAAATCAAAGCAACCACACATTTCTTGCCAAGCTGACTTTCAGCTCAGACCAGAAGAGAGACCTGCAGAGATCCTGGAGCATACTTTTATGAATTAAGTAGGGAATTCCAGCATGACGGTCGTGCGGATGTGGTCCAGAAGGGAGGAGTGGGGGCCTGCCCATTAGCTCAGGTGTTTAAGTGCTTGCTGAAACAGAAAAGGAGGAGTACAGGGTCTAGGTAGACAAGCCACTGGGCCTGGAATCTCTGCACTCCACAGAGAAGCCTTAAGTCTCCAAAGGCCACACGTCATAAACCAATGCCACAAACTGTATGATTGCATGTGGTTGGCTTAAGGAGCATATTGCAATGTAGAATCAGCACAGCAGGCAGAGACCCGTAGTTCTGCATAGCTAGCAAACTTAGGTGACTTGGGGCCACATTTTGAGTAATTGGCCACGCAAGGCAGTTCTTGTGTGGAAGCTGGAAGTGCTTTCCCGGCATTGAGGCATCCAGTCATCCTTCATCTCACTGATGTGCATAGAGTGGTCAACTCTATACAGAAAAAGGAAAGTGAAAATGGGGAAAATGATGTTTAACTGGTCTGTACATCACTAGTAAGTTTTACGTGGAATTTCGTGTGATTATCGGGCAGTGCCACTTTCCAAGTAATGTCTTAGAAGGGCTGATCAGTTACATATACCACCATCTTCCTAATCTCATAACGTCATCATTTCAGATCTTCTGTCTGCCCCAGTTACTAGGCCACAACACTAAGGCATCCCAGGCTGAGTCCTCTCCTAAAATCCTTGTTTTCACAGATCTGGAAAATAGGTTGGTTCTTCTATAAAGTCATGCCTTTAACCTCAGTTGAATCATCTGATGGATCAAAATATCGCTCTACATTCCTCCACATTTGCAGAGCAGTGCCTTCGATCATTTCCATGTTGGTCTCAGCAATGTTTCCAGCTGTCAGCAGAAGAGCTTCATCTCGCTTGAAAAAAGGGAAGAATGCCCTGACCTATGTTCCTAATCATAATCCTTTTCTTCTCTTGAGTTTTGTCAGTCATTCCCTATCTTCCTTGTCCATGTATTCTGACTTTCCGCCATTCAAAGTACCGTCCAGATCTCCTGTTTTGTAAAATCGTACCGACCTGCAGATGTACTCATGCAGGTCTCCCCGCTCACCTCTCAGTGCTGTTGTGCACGAGACCCTCACACCACAGCCTCTGCCACCTCTGCCCTCACCTTTATCACTTGAAGTCTGGACTTTACTTCACCAAACCATCCAGATTACCAGCGAGAAAATCATTTAGAGAAAAAAAAAATAGCATTCTTTTTATTCTTGTTGTATGTCTGTAAATATAAAAGCCCAATGAGTTTTAACTTTCCTTAGCAATCTTTCTTCAAAAAATAGGAATAAACAAGGTGCACTGTAGATTCCCTCTTCACAGTCACCCAAGTTAGGGGGATGAAAACTAACAACGTGATATTTTCCCTTGCATTTGTAATATGTGAAAACTTGTATATGAACAGATGAAAAGGTATAATAATTAATCTTAAACTAAAACAAGATCTTTTTTCTCTTTTGTCTTGAGAATTTATAAACTGAGAATGAGAATAGTTGACCTAAGAGCAAAATAAATACCTGGAATCCCAATCTGTTAATAAAACAGTTGCCTACTATAATGATCATCCATTATGTTTTATAAAATGAGAAACACTTGTAACATCCTGGATTTTAAGGCTGATTCCTACCCCCGCCGTGGCCAGGATTACCCACGTCATAGCTGACATCATTGGAAAAGAAATTTGGAACTCTGACTACTAACCTTGAGTTTCCAAGTGTAGCCAAGTGCCTTATAAAATGTGTCCTTAAAAGATTTATTATTTGCATTCGTAAAATTTTGGAGCATATATGATTTATAAAACTGGAATAAGATTATTTCTTTGTAATATTTGTGCTGCATTTTAAAATTTTATAGTTTTTTTTTATTTTGAGAGATCGCTTGACAGGCGCTGTGATGCCCATATAATGCTTCCTTTTTTATTTAATTTTTTAACATTTATACAGGCATCTGCTTTTCTTGTAAATCCTATGCTGAACGTGAAGACCATTCACTTCTTTATCTGAGCTGCTGCTGTCACTGTTAATTTGAAAAACATTAAAATAATAAATCAGTTACTCCTCTCTCTTACTATGATTATGTTTCTAATGGGCCAAAACAAACCTCTGGAACTCAGATGAACCTTTAAATTATTCCAAGAGAATTAAGAGTCATGCTTTATCTAAAGTATCCCCCGTTTCTCAATGCAACAAAAGCCCTTGCTGAGCCTGTATAAATTAATACATTTGCTGCAGACTTTGGGACATTTTATAAGCAGTGGTTTCAGTGCTGTTAGTGGTAAAGTGGAAACTCGAGAAAGTGAAGATTAATTTAAACCACACGATAGGATCAAGGAAAAGAGACGAACCCTACAGCTTCTTGAGTGTGTGCTGACTCTGTGCAGTGGGGATGGGACTTGAGCGAAACCACCAGTGAACTTTTAAACCCTCTTGAGAGAAATCAAACCAGCACAAGTTACACCAAAATGATGCTCATTCTCGCAAGAGGCCTCTTCACAACAGAAGCCTCTGAAGAGAGGACGCAGCGGGGAGACCACAGAGATGGGCCCCCAGCTGTCGCCGCGGAGGGCATGGAGCTGGAAGCATCTTTCCAGCCGTCAGCTGGGTGACTGCTCCATCTTTTAGCATAGCTTCCAGATTTTGTTGAGTTCTTTTAATCAACAAACTGCATGTTGTAGATCGCTGATGAACTGGAAATAACAGATTTCTTTTCCCTTGCAGTTCGTTGTAGCTGTGTTCTGGATCATCTACGCCTATGACAGAGAAATGATATACCCGAAGTTGCTGGATAACTTTATTCCAGGGTGGCTGAATCACGGAATGGTGAGTGGATTGAAACACCTGACCTCCTTTTATTAAACTAAACTGTTTTCCAATTTAGACTTTCCAGAGCATGAGCTTAAATACCTGTCAAATCTTGAAAGGTTATAATGAGAGATTATTATAGGAGAAGAATACTGAGTGTGAACAAAGCATTTCTGCCCATGAACCCAGTCATTAGCTAATGTACGTGGTAAATGTATCCACAGTTGATAAAGGAGTCAGTGGTGTTAGCCACCATAACCAGCTCATTCTGAATTTGATTTCTGCGCCCTTGATAGCCTTGTTTACAGAGTCTACAGATTCTTTTATACATCAGCAGCTCTTGCTTCTTCACGGCACATCGGAGGGACTGTGTTAGAGCTGAGTGCTGTGCTTGGACAGCTTCCCCTGGCTGAGCAGGAAGGCTGGCACTTCCCAGTGACCTGTCACAGGCATTTGGAGGCGTCTTCAGTGGTGGACTTGCTTGGTTTGTCAAGTTCTGCCCTCCTGGGTGTTTGGGGATTTTCCCTCTTGGTCTAATTCTTTTTGATGGTACCTACGGTGTTGCTTTCACTAGTTTCAAATCAAGTCATTTGAATGGTTTGCACTGTACTTTGTAAGACGTGAAGATATTTTTTCTGAGTAAAATGTTGTGTCATCTTCTCTTCCACCTTCTAGAGTCAAGCACTGTTTTGTTATCAAGCAGCCTGCATTTTGGTAATAGCAATTTTTAGAATACATCCCGTGGTGTTCCTTTTGAAAAGGGCAACACATCACAGAAATTACAGGGGAAGGAAGAGCTAGAAATCACAAGTCTTAGCTCCAAAATAACAATTTTCCTTCTGCTCCCATTTTGGTACATTTTAAGAAAATTGGTGTATACTGACAAGCAACCATGACGGCACCGAGCACTTCTGGTCCAACCTTTCTCGGCCAAACTATCCAGAGTGGCACATCTCGGGGAACTGGAATTTTCCTTAGCTTGATTACAACTGCATCATTGGAGGATTCATGTGGCACCTCCCTGTGCCTTCAAATAAGTCGGCTGGGTCTTGGTTGAAGTTCCCCAGCTCAGGGTCTGCCATGGTTACTCTTCTCCTGCCCAGCGTGTGACTATTCTGGAAAGGAAGAAGAAACCCTTTTCCTAACTCCACGCATTTCCATCTTCTGCCCTAAGTCCCCTTCTCATTCTTTCCTGGCAGGCTTCTGCTTCTCCTGCTGATATAATTCTTATCTGCTATATGACATCTTTCCTAACTTGCCCAGTGGAGCTAGTTCTTCCAGCATTTGCACTGCAGGCCACTATGCCTTCTCTGTCACACGTGTCTGTGTTAAACTTCTACACAAAACGATGCCCTTGAGACCTGAGCTCTAGCTGGTTGATACTCATAGCTGTACTTTCGGAATCACTGGGTGCCAGGGTTTCTACAGTGGTTGTACCATTTAATTTTCATAACAGCACTATAAACAAGGAATTACTCTCTCATTTAAAAATGAAACTGAGACTCAAAAAGTTTTCCCTCCGTCGCTTAAGATTAATAGAAGTGAGATTTGAAGCTACATCTATCTAGTCTCAAATGTTAATACATTGTGCTAACATTTTACCTGAACAAAACATTAATTGATTTTTAGAAAACATTATTTGGTGTAGTTTTTACAACTGTAGTCGAGAAAACACAGTGGTAATATCTTCAGGACATTTTGTAATTTACTTACTTTTTAACTTAAGAATTTTATTTATACACACACAAACAAAAAACTCAGAATGGTCCTTAAGCATATGAGCTGAAACATGAGTTCTGATTTGGACTATGGACAATTCCCCCCAACATTTAGAGATACAGAGGGAATGTATCAGGCTACCAAATGCTCTTTTCTGATAAAGGAAGCAACTACAAAAGCTTTATGTATTTGTTCAAAGTAACTATAGTGTTGTAGATTCAAAACAAACAAAACCCAACAACTCCCCCAAATACTATTTTCAAAACTGACATATTAAACTTGATTTTCATTAAAATATTTTTCACACTAATAAATCAAAGCCAAGACCAAATATGAATCTTTCCATTTCATGAGAGACATCAGTTCTCCACTATTATCTGTGGCACCAATTATTCATTCAAGATCAAAACTTCTAGTAAAACCTCTACGTTTGTCAACAGCATCTCTTTCTTTGACTTGCTGTCATCAGATTCACTGTCAGATAAAGATTTTTGTTTTGTACCATCTTTTTCTTTACCAGCTTTTTGCAAATTAAGGAACGCTTCCGTTAACTCTGAACAATCTAAATTTTCTTCAGGTCCCCCTCTACTGTCAGCATCTGTAAATCCCTTCCACTTCAGAAAATATTCCACCTTCCCATTCCCTATACATCAGTCCAGTACTTTTTCTACCACAAATTCTTCAGGTTCTGTTTCCTCAACATTTTTACTTTTTGCATTTGGTTTCTTTCCCATTTTTGCAATATAGTTTTATTTGAGGCCATTTTTGACTGCATATATGAAGAACTATTACATTTGTGCTCAGCAACTCTGGGATTTACTTTCAAACTAGGTACTGTAGGTTTTCTGGATAAGATAAACCAGCTAACTATTTGGCAGGAGTTTTAGAGAAAATATTTCAGAGCATTCATGGCTCTCCAGAGCAAAATTCCAAGTGAAAATGTACCGTGAGAATCACCTCTCCAGACATTGAGCCAGAAAACGTTGTCACATGCTCTGAGAGGAGCCGGCTTTGATTGCAAAGTGGACATATTCTTATGGAAATAGTAATCAACTTTCATGGCATACCTAAATGTGAAGAAAAGTAATGTCATCTAAATAAATTTTCGTGTGGTGTCCACGCTGAATGAACCAGAAAGAGGAGGCCTCTGAAGCTGCTGCCTACTGTCCAGTGTGAAGTGACGTGTTTCCTGTTTCTGATGTTAGGGCCTTTGCTAAGAGCAGTTGTATCACCGGCTGTGGAAGTTCACACCTGGACCAGTTGCCTACAGCTTTACATTGCATGGCATACATTCAAGCAGAATGTGAGGCACGTCAGTTGCAAGTTCTTGGACTAAAATTGTGATGTTTCCAACAATTAACGTAAGCATGCTGTGTATAGCCATTAGAATGTGGACTGGACTGCCAGTTTTCTCTTAACGCGCTTTAGGAGGGAGATCTTTTTCAAACAGAGGAGGGAATAATTGGTTAAGGTTCTTGCTCTTGGTGATGAACACTACTTAGAAACAAGGAGATTTGAGTGACACAAATATTTAGGAAAGAAAAAGTATAAATTAATTAACATGTCAAATCCTTGGAGATGATATGAGCTCATTAGATTCTTTCACAATGAATTTTGTTTCCTAGCATAAGTAAATGACTATGTCTTTGCTTTACTTCATGATCCAATTCATGGCTGCAGAATCACTGACAAAAGAAGCCGTGCATGGTGCCCGAGGAGCAGCTTGCCATCTGATTTGCGTTTCTCTAATTTTGGATAGCTGTTAGTGGAAAGATGGCTTGCATAAAGCATAATGCTGAGTCTTTAGATTAGCAATTAATATATAAACATCACATAGTGAAATCATGAATAATGAGTCATAAAGTTTAGGAATTTTTGAAAAGTTGTATAAGTTTTTTCAGTTGCTTAAATTTTAAAGGTTTAATAATTACTAATGCTAACTTGTATTTACTTTGAATTCTAATGAATAATTTGAAGATAACATCTTTTAATGTATGAAGATAATTCCATTCAAAGTTTTACATTTACTTTAATATCTTTGATTAAGACATTCAATTATGTACATTTTGATTATGATTACATTTTATTTTCATATGGTAATTTATATTATTAAATATCTAGAAATCCAATTTTGTGAAAATTTCCATTGTGTCGTATTCAGTGATTTTGCTGAAATGAAGGCAAGAAAAAATTGGAATATATTTGTATTTTGTTGACTATTTTGACATTTAGGCCAGTAATTTATAAATATGTATGTCACTATAGTACTCATTCCGTCACACAGCTGATTGAAGCACAGATTTTTCTGTTTTGTTTTGTGAAAATGCAGGTGATGGTGTAGGAAGATGGGACATGTTTTACTTTGTACTTTATTAGCTTAATTTGTAACTTCATATTTCTGCAAATGATTGTGGCTCTCTGGGGCTGTGTGTGTAGCGGGCACTCGGGGAGCGTCTGTTTGCTGGAGTCTTTAAGCATCACACAGCACAGCTGTGGAAATCCTGCCAGGAGACGCGTTTGAAGTGGATGAATTTATGTTCACAGGCTCTAGAGAGAGGGTCAAAGTTAGTCTTCTCCACTGACTCGAGCCACCAGTGGTACGTGTGTGAGTGGCTCGTACAGTTTCTCGGGTCTTTGCTTACAGTAATGCAAAGAACAACACTGATTTAGCAGACCAAATGTCATCGTAATATTATGATGCTATAATATTATGTATTATGTATTTCCTTAAGGAAAGTGATAAAATAGTCTAAAAATTATAATACAGCTCATTTGTGGTACAACAGTTATAAGTGCACATTTTGTACGTCAGCATGAGATACTTGTAAGAGTTCTGTGTTAAAATTTAGAGAATTAATTGTTGACAAATTACCCACAGGTAGAAATTCTTCCAATTTAGTGACATAAAGTTGATTCTTGCAATAATTTCTAAAATTGGTATGAATAGTATTAATTAATATTTATATTCAGGCAGTAGTTATCCAAAATCAAGCGACTAAATATGGTCTATTTCTAGACTTTATTAATTTTAGTCAAAAGACTGCAATTAGATCCTCTTCAGAGCAGACAGAAATGCGCATAGGTAAATAGGTAAATCGGAGGGCAGCGCTGCAGGCTCTCCGTGAGGTCCCCAAGCGCTGTCCCCAAGGCTGTCTGCCCTCTGCTAAGGATGCACACTGTTATTCTGGCTTGTTTCTGGGCTGTAGAAATAGAGCCCCGGGCCTTTCTTGTGGGCTGATTATAATCTGGAAACGCTGCCAATTGAGTAAATACACATTCAGAGCAATACAGAAATAAGTATTTAGGCTCTAGAAAGCAGAATTAATCGTGTAACACAAGAAAAGACAGTGCCTCTGCCTCCCGAAGACCCCATCGGTGTTAGAAAGTGCTCTGAGACTCCAAAAGGCTGTGGAACGTTAGATTATTGTTATCACCACAGATCTTAAAGCAGCCAAGATCTTGATATCCTCGTAACCGCAGCAGGAGTTGTGCGTGCTGTGTAATTTACGAGAAGAGAATAATAAATCCCGCCTTTCTTCTTGTTTGATTTGTTAGTTGTTCTTGTTCTATATGTCCAATGATTGAGCATCTTAATTTAGGCAGCTATTTATTCTGTCCAGTATTATTTTGACATTGGGTCATTGTGAAAGATTTTACACATCTGTTTTTCCTTGAAGATAAGACATTAAATGCTACTTGGATGATCGTGGGCCTTGCAGGAGCTCTGCGCTGATGTCCTCTTTCTCTATTCCTTGTGAATGTATCCTGCTCTAGGATTTGCAGATTGTGTGTTCCGGGAACCCATGAAGTCTGGGTCCCCCCCGGTATTAGGTAGCTCATGAAGTAAGCTGGTGGAAAAAAGGCCGCCATGTGCATTTCGTAGGAAAAGCCTGGCCTTTCTCCATTTTCCACATGTATTCTGAAGTAACTATAAGGTATCTAGAAATTTTCAGCTGTAAAGGTAAGAAACCTGAACAGAGATCAGAAATTTCTTAGGGATCCAATTCTCAGATTCTCACAGAACACAAAATAAGACCTCAAAGGTCAGGAACAAGGAGGCAAGGCACGGGGCCACGGGGCAGATAGTTTCAGAACCGCTGCATGGCGTTCTCGTGCGTAAGTGGGTCAGATGTCAGGTCTTACTGAGCTTCTTCCCCTGTGGGTTTGTGTTTGAGATCTTTCTTCAGTTCTACTAAATCCAGTTATCTCACTTTTATAAGATTTTTGCAGACTTAAATTTTGACATGAACTTTTGGTTACTATGTTAAATCAGTTACAAACATCAAGGCATTTGATTTTAGTTATGGCTGACTTTATTTTAATGTGTTGTTTCAACCAAAATATTGCAAATCAGAGAAAATATTTTTTTAAATGAATGTTTAAGTAAATTATTAAGTGGAGAGACAAAGACATGAGGGAGAAAGGGCAGATTGGGTCAGGTTGGGAAGGGAAGAAAAACTGCAGGGAGAAGAGAGGAGAAGGGGCAGAGGGAGGGAGAAGGAAGGGAGAGGGGGAAGAGGAGAAGGAGAAAGAGGAGGGGCAGTGCCCTGGGTAAAAGAAGAGAGAGCCTCGGGAAAGGGGACTGGCACAGGAGCCGGGATGGGCGGCCAGAGGTGCACTCAAGGTGTGGAGATTAATGTTTTCTCTTCAGCACCTTGCACGTAATGGGTTCTGAGCAGACATCTGATGAGCCAGGAGATCAAGGGGCCTCCACGCTGTTCTTTAGACAGCCCAGATGCCCTCCTGTCTTTGGAATTTGTCCCCAGAAATCTGCTTGGCCCACTCTGTGTTAAACCTGCCTCCCCAGTAGGGCTTACCCTGAGCAGCAGCTTGGGTTCTGCGACCACCCAAGCTTCCCAGCTTGCTGGAAGGCCCTAACTTTGCTTTCCTTCTCCAGTGACAGGAATTTCTGATACCATATGTGGTCTTGCCGTGTGTTATATTTATTGGCCATTTCACTCTACTGAATTGTAATTTCCCTAAGGGCAGGATCTTCAGTTCAGTTACTGATTTATTTCCTGCACCATAACAGTGCCTCTACGTAATGGACCTTCAGTGGATAGTTTTGAATACATGAATTGGCTTTATTCACTTTGTCGTCATCATTATGTTTTTGTTTATTCTCTTTTTTCTCCCACTGTCTCTCTGCCCCTTCATAGTAACTGCCGGAAAATGCACTCCCAGATTAGGTATTGCTCTGCTAACTTGCACCTCGCCTCTCTCAGCCTGCTGTTCTCTCCGTTCCTACCGCATTGCTTTCAAGCCCGAGTCAGGGTCCTAAGCACCCATCCTTGCTCAGATGTACAAATCAGGCAAAAGATAGGTTGGATCCAATTCGTTGAAAACTGTCTTTGTCTGCTGATTATTTTATCTAAATGTTACTGTAATAGTCAGACAGTGATTTTTTTTTTTTTTTAATTTAGTGCAAGGTCTATAGGATCTACAAGGTCTCACTACACAGATAGGACTTGTAGTGATTCTCCTGTTTTCAGCTTCCCAAGTGCTGGGATTACAGCCTCAAGCCACCATACCCAGTTTCATTCGCCTTCTCAGCATGCCCTGGGAGCTGGGCCAGCACAGCTGGCTGAGGATCGAACCTCTGGCCCCTGCATCTGCTTAAGCAGGCTCTTTAATCCGCTGAGTTATCTGGCTGGCCCCAGACAGTGAATTTTTATGACAATTTCAAGCCATCAAAAGTGCCCTGTAGAACTCATTTTCTACCCAAAGCCAAAATTCAAGGTCACTTACACTCTGACCTCTGTGCCTTATTTAAAAGATGAGTGGGCCCCGCAGGAGTACTAGTTCATAAAAAGGTCTGTAAGTTCTATTCACATATTTTGGGGTGATAAAAACCCAAAGTGTGGTTTCTTCAGGCTCTCTCCCCCCATCCTTAAATCCACCAATATTTCAGAGTAAACTGAATTCATCTGTTTTCCATATATTTGCTCCTAAGTCTTCATATTTCGGGGGTGGGTGGCGGCAGGCAGGAAGGTGCTGTCCTAGGCACTGGCTTCCTCTTCTCTACCACAGACGGATCATTCACGAGCCACAGACCCAGCTTCTTGGCAGAAGGCCATGTCTGCATCCTTTCCAGTTCTCTTTTAATTGAAACTCCAACCTCAGCTCACATTATTACAACTGCCAAAGCAAGTGGAGTGCGGAGAAGCTGCATCTGCCGCCATAGAACCATAGGACCTCAGAATCTTAGACTTGTGATCCTCAAAGTCTTCTGGGCTATACAGCATGGGATACCTAAGTAACTGAACGGTATCCTGGCTAGTTAGCTTCCCCTACCTGGGCATCTCCAGGAATGAAGCTCCAGCGCAGATTGTGGCCATGCAGTGGTCTTCAGCTACGGGAGAGGCTCACAGAGAACTGACTCTCCTTTAGCCCACATCAGCCTGCTCTCTGTCATTTGGTAGGAGTTGAATACCTGTCTGCTGTGTTCCTTCCATACTCTCTTCTGAGAAGATGTCCCCCTCGCCTGTGACTTCAATCTCCAGTGTTTACACAAGTCTGTGCTCTGGGGGCTCACTGCTCGTGAGAGCTCATGGTCGTCATCCTTGCTTTAGTTTATGCAAGCTTCTGTTAACATTTTTGGCTGTTGCATTATACTCTAGAATAAAATTGTCTTTCTTCCCTCATAGGGTGTGAGTAAGCTAAGAGTTAACATTGTTTTTGTTTTTTATACACACATGTAGGACCCTGAATTCCACTGTGTTAAACTCAATGTGCGCACAGGGTGAGGCATGGGAATTCCACAGTATTAAGAAGTTGAGTATTAAGAACTAGAAAAATGTATTCATTTTTTTAATAAAATGAAGTTCTCTTTGTGTTGAATTGTTGTATCTCACTTTATGTCAGCGAGTTGAAGCTGCTATAGAGGCAGAAAGATCATTACAGTCAACAAGAAAATCATTGACTCTTCATTGCAGTCTGTTTTGCCCACGTGGTAACCTTGCTTGGTCAATATGGACATTTAGGTGAAGATGGCGTTAGTCCTGGTGATAGGAAGAGAGAGCAGTAGCAGCAGCTGCTGCAATGGTCATATTCAGAGACGGAGAAGCAGGAGACTAATGGAGTGGGTGGTGCAGAGGGAATTATGGGACGTGGTCTTGGCGACTTGGAAGGAAGCACAGGCCCGAACTCAGTGGTGAAGGGCAGGTGCTCCTCTACCCCATTTGGCTGGATTCTGGGTATCTGGAGCTTCTAAGAGGTGCTTTTGTTGATCATGCTTTTATAAAGTAGGAAAAGAAAGTGCTTAGAGTCCAAGGACATGGAGATGGCCAGGTGTGTCGGTGGGCTGCACATCCCTGGTGTTCTCTGCATGCTTCTTTTCTAAATGGTGGAAAAAAGAGGCAAGGACAAGTGTGTGACAACTCAATGGAAAATGTTCAGTCTGACGTACTTTTTTTCTGTGATTATTGGATTCTGAATCTAAACTACTAAATTGACCTCATGGGGATATGGAGGTCCTGACTAACTTTCCTAAGCCTGTTTATGGCTCTTCACAAAGTAAGGCTTGCTCAGGAGGCCCTCAGCATTCTGCTTTTCTAACCTCTGGCTCACACAGAACTCCAGCTGTCCCTGCCACAGCCCTTCTAACCTGCTCTCAAGTGTGAGGGAATGCCAAGTCCTCACTCCTCATCAGAGGGCAGCTGACCCTCTGCGTGCGCCTACTTTCCCCCAGGTCATCTGTTTGCTCCTGCACACGTGCTTTCCCTTGTTGCTGAGCTGCTTTCCTCCGTAGCTACCTCTGCAGTAGCACCCCCTGTGCTTGGCCTGCAGGTGGTCGCTGCATTCTCTGGGAGTGGATATTCTTGGAGGGCAGGCAGGTGGTCTTGGCTTCCTCTGCCTCCTTCCACCACCTCACTCAGTGCCTAGAACATGGGAGGTCTCACCTACTGCTCACTGGTAAGAATATATGAATGGCTGACCGAGTGAGTGGATTTTACTTTCCCAGTTTAATAACACTTTCTGGAAAGGAAAAGACATTATTTTCTCTAAGAATTTCTCTTGCATTTTATGATCTCTTTTTCAATTTTCTTAGTTTTATACTGTAATGTCAAGCTCATTGGTTTGGGATTTTCATGGCAGTCTTCTCCATTCACACAGAGCAGTAGGTGTCCCAGCCTCCAACTGTCCAGCATTAGCACTTGCTCAAGCTCTGACATCTCAGGAGCATCCAGGCTGGGAGTAGACCTCCCACCAGCCACCGCCCTGTACCTCTGTCCCGTGGAAGCTATTGCCATGCGCCTGGGCACTGCTGAGGAGATAACCTTCGGCATATTTTACTGAACACTGAGAAGCGTCAGTGCCCAAGACCAGGACACTGATAAACATTCATTACCCTTTTGGTAAACAAAAGGAAAATAGATTTTTCTTTTTATATGAGCAAAGATGATCATTTCTTATTTTTTATTGTCTCTATATCCAGATTCAGAAACTTGAGTTAGCACATAATGATATCATTAAGGTATACTTTAATGCAGTTGCAAAGGGTAGCTCTGCTTGTTAGAAATAGGTCCTTTGAATACCACTCCCTTTCATCCTTACAAAATACATGAATTCATTTGCCCACCACTGTGGTGATAGGTGCCACCACTGTAGATCCAGGTGCTGCTACACAGGTGGCTGCCATCTGGATGCGCGATGATAAGGGACGGTGAGGAGATGCTGCTCTGTGTGCCCACCCTGCTGCCTACCCACCCTGCTGCCTACCCAAGCATGTGGTAGGGTAGCCTTCTGCGTTGTTCCTTTCATCACTCCAGGTCAGCCCAGAAGAGCCCCTCCGCTTCCATAGACTACACTTCTAACAGCTACAGACACTTGAGCCACCTGGAAAGGGTGACAGAGCCAGGCGACCTCTGCATCTTCCCAAGTTTTATTATTCTGCGAAATCAGTTTAGTGTAAGTGATTTAAGAGGTTAGCCAAAAGAGAGTTCAGTGTGCAGCTGTCTTCTTAGGTTTCTGCGCTGAGTTCCACTGGTGAGAAACCAGAGCTTGTTGTGGGGATTCGTGTGGTCAAACATGGTCATGCAAAGTACAATGCCTGCCCCATGCTAGGTTCAATTGCATAAATTCTAGAAAATAAAATAGCCCCATAGCTAATGCTTCCTAACTTCGCATACAAGAAGCAGCAAGGTAGTATGAAATTCTATATAAACTTCCAAGAAAAAACACCCTGGTAGAAATCTTGTACAGATAGCAACACTGAATTTTTAAGTATTTTCAATCTAAAAGGTTGATAAAGTCCCTTAAAAGCTATCTAACATAGATATTTACCTTTGGACAAAGAACTCAAATCTCCCTGATGTGTTTTTCCCGTCAGTTGCACCTACTGGAAAGACCTTTGCTTAAACGTAGAATTTGACTGCTAATCTTCACACATATGGCAAATGTGAACTAATCGGACCACAGCTATTTCGCTGCATTCCATGGTGTCTCATTTATTTGTTTGATTTGCAACTATAGCAACCAGATTCCACCACGTTAGGCTTTCACACAGACCTACAGTGTGATCAGCTTGGTTGACGTTTGGCACCCGGCACTAGATTCAATTGAAGACATATGCCCAAACTCACTCACCACATTTGAAAACTGTTTTTCACACTGGGTAAATCTGTAATATTTGCCTAAACATACAAAAAGCAACCTTGTGCAAGGATAGCAGGCAATTAAAAGACGTTATGACCTTCTTTCCTCTAACGTTTCAAATCTTAAACTTTTTTTGGCGTGCTTTTCAAAAGTCCGTCTGATTCTGAAGCAGGCTGCCTCTCTACAGAGAGCTCACTCCTGTGATGACTAAAAGGTTGACCTGGTGCCATGCTGGGGCTGTTCCATGCACACTGCTCTGCCCCCGAAGAGCCGTTGGAAATGACCTTGAAATGGAGTTTTACCAAGATCATGAAATATGGGTCTCTAAGAAGTGCTATTTTTCAAGTGATTTATTGAAGAGCATTGGTAGCCTTGTCAAAGCTCATCCCTTGGATTTGGTATAGGATTACCAAAAGTCCTTAACATCCACAAGGAATGATGCACACTTCCGGTTTTATTGGCTGTACTTTGTCACAGGTTGGAAAAATGAGGCAACGGAGAAAGTTACCATCCCATCCTTCTTTCTTATAGGTGACTTTTCCCCCCAAATGTTTGCTGTAGGAAACTGAGATGCTCAAAGTGTATAATTTTAAATGGGGAGGTAGGAATGTAATTGAGGGGTGAGCTACAAATGGAGATGAAGATGCACTTAGTAGGTCAAGAAAAGATGGTAGGAAGAGGTATTTATCCTGCAAGTTGGCTGTTGGTAGGATCCCAACACACTAGATTCAGTCCCCAGGAGGGACCCTTTCTTTTTCTCCATATGAACACTGTTATGGTTTGTGTACAGGTGTCCCCCCCTCCCCCTCCCCCAAAGCCATCTCATGCAGTCTTGGGGCAGCTTCTGGAGTGTGTGGTTGATTATTGTGGGTGTGGATGCTGCACCTGCCCTGGGGCAGGTAATTTGCATTATAATGTAAGGAGGAAAGAGAAGCTAGCTGCTTGAGCTGCTTCTACTCCTCCCTTGCACTCTTGCTCTTTGCCACAGCCATGAAAGGTTGCTCTCTGCCATGTGCTGCTCTGCCGTGGACCCAGCTGAAACCTCCAGTAACTGTGAGCTAAATAAACCTTTCCTTCCTTCATTTTGAGTGTCAGGTATTTGTCCCAGCAATGAGAGAAGAGTAACTAAGACAAACACCCACAAAGCACACTGATGTTATTGAAACATGATGATCGAGGCTGATGTCAGCTGTCACTCTGGTGTTCCACATTACTGAGTGGTATATTTGCATGGTATATAGCTGACCTCTGAGGATGTGGATAAAATGAAGTTGTGCTTTAACCTTTCCCAGCAGACAAGAACAGTGTGACTCAGGGAAGCTCCCCTCTTCACTCCATCATAAAGCAGAGATTGTTCCTGTTCAGGCCTTTCTCCATGGAAGAGTGTGAGAAGAATCACATGGTCTCTTAAGCCCGCTCTCAGACTTTTATACAAAATCAGATTCTGCACCTCCTTGGAAGTAAAACAGGGCTAGTGAGATAGCTCTGTGGACTAAACACCTACTTAGGCAAGTACAGGGACAGAGGTCTGATCCCTAGCACCATTTGCCACTCCGGCCCCATCCCTGGGCACACTGAGCTAGTTACCGAAATGGGGCGTGGTGGTGTATGCCTGTAATTCCAGCACTCAGGAGGCTGAGACAGGAGGATCACTCTGAGTCTGAGCTGCGTAATGAGACCCTATACCAAATACATTAAAAAAAAAGACCACTCAGCCTCCAATGATAAACAATACCGCTGACCTGTCTTAGAAGAGGATTTTTTTTTTTTTTTTTTTTTTAAACCAGGGATTGAATTCAGGACCTTGCTCTTGCCAGGGAAGCGCTTATTCCATTGATCCATCACCCCAGCTTGACCTGTCTTAGAATTTTGATGGTTTTACATATGATCAGGGAAGGGGGCTGGTGAGATAGCTCAGTGGTCTAGAGCACCCACTTAGGCCAGCTTAGGCAAGTGCTCAGGGACTGTGGTTTGATCCCTGGTACCACATGCTGTGCCAGCCCCACCACTAGGGTGGGCTGAACCAGCCACAAAAAAAAAAAAAAAAAAAAAGGAAAGGAAAGGAAAAAAAAAGCTACATGATCAGGGAAACACACTATTGACAGAAACTTCCCAGGATGCTTTTCTTATACTTCATTTCAGTTGTTTCAATAAGTAATTTGACATTTCTGCAAGTTTAAGCAGGAGTCACTAAAATTAGGGCATCATTTTCTTCTAAATCCAAGCCTTCCAGACTTACCATTCTGTAAACATATGTAAGTAAGTAATTGTAACTAAGCTACAAGTCAGAGTTACAGATTATAGTGTTTTGCACAAATGTTCACATTCTACATAGTATCACTTACATTAAAATCAATAATGTATTTGCAGAACAGTTTTTACATATAGTACTTAGAACCAAACTTGATGGTGTTTCATTGTTTTCTAAATGTCTTTTATCAAATTATTTGATTATGAATTTTTCCCCAGTTGATTGTATTTGATAAGTTTGCCTGAAAAGTTCTAGCATAGGAAACAAAAAAGTTCTGCCATTTTTACCATATTTTTTATTGATCAGTCTAAATGGTGATTTGTTTTTAGTTTCTCTACCACACGTGTGTGTGTGTGTGTGTTTCAACTGAAAAACACAGTTTCTTAATAAACATCATCTGTGACATTGAGCTCTTTACGGTTAGTATGATAGGTTTCGAAGGTATTTTCTGCAATGGTGCTCAACCTTGTGAATAGAGTAGGTTATGCCTTAGTCCATGCAGTCTGCTGTACTAAAGCATCCTAAGCTGAGCTGCTGAATTTCCCACGGCTCTGTAGGCTGGAGGTCGGAGACCAGGACGCTGCACTGCCAGGTGGGAGCTCCTCGTGGGTTGCATGCTGCTCACTGTCACTGTGTGTCCAGGTGGCTGAGAGTGCGGGCTCTTGGGAGCCTCTTTGAGAAGGGCACTGGCCCATTCCTCAGCGCCCACTGTCATGCGCTCACAGATTCCCAAAGGATTCCCCTCCTTGTACATCACCCTGTGGGTTGGGATTTCAACATGTAAATAGGAAAAGAGGGGCCCAAAGATTGAGACCATCTCAGAATGAGAGAAAGAAAGGGAAGCGCAGCACAGAACACCAGTCCTGAAGGGCAGTGACTTCAGGGAGTTGTTCTCAAGGATCCCAGATCAAAGAAGAAGGCACAGGCCAGTGAGCCTTTGCCCCTGGGACGCTTTGTGCCTGGCTGCCCACTGACTTCAGCAGTCACACTGCCTTGCTCCTCCTGGCTTATTTCACTTACTTTTTCAGTAAAAAAATTTATTTATTTATTTATTTTGCGGTACTGGGGATCAAATGTGGGACTTTGCACTTGCCAGGCAGGTGCTTGTGCCGCTGAGCTATTTCCCCGGTCCCTCAGTAAACATTTTAGTTATAACTGACAGTACTTCACCTTTCAACTGTATTTAGAATCCATCCTTTATTTTTAGTCATAGCAGATTATTTTGTACATTTTGTTATGTGTGTGAGTGAATAATAAACACATTTGTGTGAAAACCATCTTTCTTCATCCTGGCACGAGCTTTCCCATCAAGCAGGGGCCTTCTTTCCAAACTCCCAGGTAAGGCCTTTCTCAACCTATATTCTAGGATGGTGGGAATTCATGTCTGATCATTATAAACTGCAGTAGTTCCTCTCATATGTGATTTTACTTTCCACAGTTTCAGTTATTCATGGTAAAACATGGTCTGAAAATATGAAATGGAAAATTCTAGAAATAAACATTTCATATATTTTTAATTGCTTTCTATTCTGAGTGCCATGGTGAAATTATTCTACAGAGTCTTGTTCTGTGGTTCCCAGAATGTGAATTACGCCTTTGTCCACAGTATCCACACAGTATACACTACCCGTCCATTAGTGCCTGAGCATCTACCCTCCTTATCATATCTAATGTCTTGGTGTAGCAGTGCTTAAGTTAAGCCCTTCTGAAGTATCCCAGCCCTTTGCAACAGTCTCTTTTTCATTCACGTCCTCTCACCTCAGCATGTCAGCATGTAGGTCAGGTACCATCTCGCACCATCACAAGAAGGGCAAGTATGGTAAGATATTTCTGAGAGGAAAAGACACATTCATATAGCTTTTGTTGTAGTATATTATTGTAATTGTTCTATTTTTATTATTAATCTCTTCCTGTACCCATTGTATAAATTAAACTTTATCATAGTATGCATGTGAAGCTATAAATATGATATTTGTGGAATTTGGCCTAGCTGAGTTTCCTATGTCCATTGGGAGTCTTAGAACATAAACCTGCTGATTAGGGGAAGTACTCAATCTGTCAGATATTCTCTATTTATCTTCATTAGTATTTACAGTGATATACATGCTTGAAAGGAATATGATTGTCCTCAAAAACTCATTTCTCTTAAAAGTCAGCCCCATTTGTAGAGGTCTGAGTTGTGTTTTTCCCTTTCCACACCATAAGACTTGCATTAAAAGGGGTCAGATCTTATTGGCCCGGACCTCACACTCAGTGATTTTGATTGATTCAATCTGGGATGGGACCCACTCACCATCTGTATTTTTTAAGGCCTGTTACATAGTTTTGAGACAAGTTTGAGGACTGTAGAATTCACTGGTCTCTCCTGCATCCTTGAGATCCCAGGTAAGTGGTCCACATTAGAACACAGAGAAGGAAGCCATCTTAGTCACATCTGGAAGGCTATGGCACCGAGAAAAACCTGAGGGAATGGGAACAGTCAGGAAAATCCAACTCTTAGGAATGGTTACAAGGTAGCATCTCTGCCTTGGTTTCTACTGGAATAAAATATTGGCACCATCTCTAGGTTCTAGGAAAAAGGAATTCATATTACCACATATTAGAAGATGAAAAGCATAATGTGTGTGTCAATTCTCATTAATCCTTGAAAATATTTATGGAGTTCAATGGTCTGTAACTAATTAGAGTCTGCAGTTAACAGGGGATATGGGTTTCCTCTGAGTTATATGAAACAAAATATAAATCTTTTATATAACTCTATTTCCTTCAGAAAGGATTTTTACTTGTCAGTGGGATTTTTAAAGTTTTATTTTCTTGGATCTCATTACTTTTCCATAAAACCTATAAGCAGAATTACAATGAAGTGAGTCATAGTCTTTTAACACTCTTGTGGCACTGCTTCTGCCAATGTATTGTGGATTAAAGATTTTCTAAAAGCAATGGGAAAGATCAGAAGAGAAGAATAAGAGAGAGGGAAAGGCAAGGAGGAAGGAAGAGGGCCAGGAAGGGCACAAGATGTTTTACTTGAGATTACATTTGTTTTTAAACTTAACAGCATTACAAAGGTAAGAGCTTCATGGTCTCTTCTTGGTAAGTTTTCGACAACAGTGAAGGGCAAATAAGTTTGGGTTTTAAAAGTTCTTTCCTGAGCCAGGTACTTGGAATAGGAATGTGTTTTCTCACAAAAATTTTGTTATATAAGTGGTAATTAATTTTCAAGATGTGTTTGTAAACTGTCCTCATTCTGTCTTGAAGCTAAACTTCTATGCATTTACCAAGCTAGATAGTAGAGTACACAGTTGAAAAGTGGTTATTCTAAAGAACATGCAAGTGATAAAAGCAGTTGTTGAATCCCGTAAGACTTCACTTGAACACTGGTACTGAAAAGCAAGTGGGGTTTGACTTGAGAAGTCTGTTCCTTCTGTTCCTTCTGTTCAGCGCATTCGGTGCTGGTATGTGGGGGTGGCAGTCACAGGAGCGCCTGCTTGCGCTGTGTGCTGGTCTCGAAAGGCAGGACCATATTGCCGAGTCCTTGATCGGATAGATGCCTTCTCCTCCTGCGACAGACATGGTGGGGCACAGCTGTGTGTTTGCTGGTCCCTTCTGTTCATACTAGCAGACAGAACAGAACTGCTCTCCCTGGGCAAATTACAATCAAATCAGAATATAAAATAATTTCCAAATAGATGATTACTTAGGATTCATCCATATTTTTATGGCAGGTTATTATTAGGATATTAAAATCCATACCAACTTATACCTCTGGTGCACCTGGAAGAGTGAGACTTCAGTGTGTTTCTTGGGGTTATTCTAACCCATAACCCCAAGAAAGAGGGAACATCATTTGCAGTTCAGAGGCTAAAAATTATGGGAGTTCAGAAATGTGTCAGAGACGATACAGCTAAGCGTGGGTTCAAGCTAAGTCCCCCAGCTCAGGCATTCCACGGCAATCTGAACTTCCTGGGCTGAAAAGCTATTCTGAAGATACTTTCTGTTATTTTATTCAACATTCCTTATGTAACTATCCATGTAGTAGTTTCCTCCTAGATTTAATAAAAGAGGCTGCATTATCTCTCCTGGTCCTGGGTGATTCTTTAGGTTCACGAGCCCTATTTTCTCTTCTCTTCTGACACATTTAGGGTCCTTACATGGTTGTACACTCACCTATGGCTGCTCATGCACTTTGCTGTCCTTCTTTCCCATCATGTATTTTTGTCTGATTCCTTATTTTGTGTTGATTTTCACTACCTCGAGCCTTGATTGCAAGCCGCCTTACCCTGTGGAGAAGTTGCTGCAGTATCCATTACACAGCGAGAGCAGAAATCATTAGGACTTCTAGGGTGTAAATTCCTCTTAGCTTTTTTTATTTTTTTCATTCTCCATGTGCCCTAGAAAGAGACTTGTCCTTGGAAGTGAGCGGTTAGTGTTTCTAACCCATCATAGAAGTTCAAGGTGGTTCTCGTTGTTCTAGGGAGGACCCAAGAAACCAATGCCTCTGGCTTGGTTAATTTCACCGTAAGACTCACTGCTTTCCTGTTCCTCAATGGATCTTTGTCTCCTGCATGTTCTCCTGTTGGACCTCCCTAAGTGGAATATAAAGGACGCAGGGCAGAGCTATGATGACATCTTACTGCCCTCCCTCCTGCTGAGCTGATGCTTTGTAGGTAGAGTCTACTTGGTCCTCGAAGCCTTATTACTGTCTCTGTTTAACTGCAGAGAAACTGAGGCCTAGAAAGCTTAAATGAAATAGGAGGACAGCAAGGAAGGAAGTTTGCTCTTTATGGTCCAGCAAGAGAGTGAAAGAAATACATAGGGAAGAAAAAAGGATGCAGGTTTAAGGATATATGAAAGAAAAAAAATGACTTCAGATGCGTCAGTAGAATCTGGGAGCAGCTGCAGATGACGTAGGGATTATTCCGACCTGTCCCTACACTGTTGTCCAAGAGGAAAACGAAGCTACTTTTCTATATGAGACATTTTCTTGTCCTGTGATCATAACCAGGAGGAAGGGAACTGTCATAAAGTTCTCTCATCCATGCATTCATTTGACTGATTTCAAGTTACGTAGTTAAACATGTAGAAAAAGAGTCTTTTTTTTTTCTTTTTGGAACCAGAAATTGAACTCAGACCCTTGCACTTGCCAGGGAAACGCTTATTCTATGGAGCCATTTTCCCGGCCCCGAGAGTGTCTTCTTTATCCTCTGCTTGGTTTTCCTTGTTTGAGGGGTATGTCCTGGATCCTGGGCATGTCCTGGATCCCTTCCCTTCTCCTGGAGCAGCCCCGGGGCTCGCTGTCATGACTGCCTCAGGAGTCGCTCTGCAAAGCTCCCCAAGCTGGTGGCAGCTCTGCTGGGCAGAAGGACAAGCAGTGTCTTCTCTTCTGGTCTCACTGGACAGAAGCAAGGCACTGTGAAGGGTGGAGGACCCTCAGCAAGGGGGCCTCACCTGAAGCATGAAAATCAGTCATAGTAAGGGACACACTCGTTCTTGAAGATTTGCTCAACAGGCTGATTAGCATTCTTGTTCCTGGAGCTGTTTTGGATCCTGATTTTGTTCTTTAGAAAAACAGTATCAATAAGGAAAATGAAAACTTCCAGGAAGGGAAGGGAAATGAAGATCTCCACTTTTAAGGAGCAAAAGGAGGAATGTAGAGTAGGTACGATGATTTGCAGAACCATTTCTATTCATGCTTTCTTTAGAGAACTCAAAACAATGGAATATATCTGGAAGTGGAGTTACAGGTAAGGGCACAGTTGAAGGTATGGTTAGAGAAGTGAACAGAGGTAGGCAAGTCCTGCACTCCAGAAACTAGATTTTGTCTTAGTTACTTTTCTCATTGCTGAAAAACACTACCTGATACCCAAAGTTAAAGCAGCAAGGTGTATTGGCTTATGGTTTGCTGAGGTTTCAGTCCAGAGTCACCTGGTTCCAAGGCAGTCCATAGTCGGCTGGGATGGCAGAGGAAAAAACGGTTTGTGGTAGGCAGAAAGCAACAAAGGCATGTGACCTGCAGCGAGCATCAGATGGGTAGCAGCTTTTTCTGCTTCTTTTCTCTTCTATGTAGGCTACCTGGCTTAGGGTGGGTGCCGAGCCAAGCAGTGGACGGGTGTAGTCATCATGCGCCCTTCATCCTAGCTTTGCACTGTGAATCCATCACACAGTCTAGACCCAGCCACCTCCGGAAGAGCCCCACCTATGACTGCAGGTGGCTTGGGAGCCATCTAGACATGCCACAACAGATTTATCTTTTCAAGGCTGGACGTTTTGCATGAACAAGACAGTTGGCTGCACACTGTAGGGAGATGGGAAGGAGAGGGAAGGTGGCCTGGCTGAAGACCTGCATGTGCCGAGACAGGAATAGCATGATCTGAGTTATCAGGCTCGGCGTACCAAGTGTGAGCCTCCTACAACAGAGGTGCAGAGCACCACAGCGCAGGGGTCCCCCCTGGCCAGCTGGCAGAGCCTGGGCCCCGGCTGACTGGGGAGACTCAGCTTCATCCAGCTAGTTTAGGGAAGTTGTTGAAGGGTTTTAGCAGGGGAGATGGGATTGAGTGGGAAGAACTGGCAAAGGCAGCCTGTAATTAGGAAGAAAGATAAGACTGAGACTGGAGCCTTGGCCAGCACCCACACTAGGAGTGTGGAAGGGAGCTCCGCACAGAAGGGGACTTCACAGGGGAGGGAAGGTTTCTCACGGAGAAGGTACAAGGAGGCCAAGAAGGATGGAGCTTCCGGAGAGCAGAGGCAGGCTGTCCTGGGCTGTGCCAAGACACTCGCTGGCACAGGTGCTGCCGGGAGGCAGGGGACAGCAGAGCTTGCCTGAGCAGGAAGCAGCTACAGAGCTGAGCAGAGTGGCATTTTCTTGGTGGAAGGAGATGGGAGGATTCATCGTTGACTTGAGCCAGGCGGAAAGGCAGAATGGCGGTGTGTGGGGGTGGAAGTGCCTTCCTCGCCACCCCCTGCAGCTCTTCGCCCGCCTCCCTGCCCTTGGCAGAGCTGCTGCTTCTGCTCTGTGCCCTTACCAAGGAGGGTCAGGTTTCTTCCCAGCCCTAAGGTAGTGTCCTTTGGTTCTCTTTCCACTGCTTAATGTACTGTCATCCAGGGTCATTCTGTTGATTTTAATATTCATCTACAAGAGAAAGGAGAAGTCATAGGGAGATTTTAAGAAAAATGGTTAAAAAAAAAAAAAAGCAATTACTCAAGGAGAGTGCCGGAGATTTTTGAATCTTCCTTTCCGTCTTGTATGTCCTTGCTTGTCTGTACAGCAGAAGCAACAAAGACAAACTCCCAACAACACACCCATAATGTGATGAGTTGCCACGCAGGCTTCAGGGCTTATGGATCTTCTTTGTACATTTTTCACATTCTGATTCAGCTACGCAAGAGCCTGCAGAAACTTCCCGAGACATGGCACTGGAGATAAGCAGATTGTTCTGTGGAAATTCAAAAGGAGGAATGTGTTTTAGAAAACAAATGAAATTGGACTCACCCTCCCTGAATAGTGCTCTGACCAGATGTTACTTAAAAGCATTGGATAGTGGGCCTGAGTTTTGAACCACAGTGGGCATTTTCAGGTTCCTGTGAGGCTGATATTACAGTGTGCTGAGCATGTACCGTCTCTGGAACTACCAGTGTACAGATGGGATATAAATGCTTCTTGGTCCTTTCTCGTAGTTTCTCTGATCTTACTAACAAAAAAAAAAAAAAAAAGAAGAAGAAGAAAAAATTCTTCAGGAGTATAAAATGTTATTGGGTTTGTAGCAGTTGTCATGGTTACCTGCATAGTTTCTTGCTTTATTAATGTGTAATTCCCTTTATTTCTGGAAATATCATTACAGTGAAATGTAATAGTCCGCCGCCTCTTAGCAAGTTTCTCCATGTGTCTTGGAGACTCAGGCAGTGGCGTGAGTAGCGTGTATGGTTCCTGCCCACCTGTGTCCTGTTGATTCCGTAACTAGGACATCCATGTTTAGGAAAAGACAGCTTGAAGTTAATGACTTTTGAGAGTCCCTTAAAAGTTCAGTAGTTTCCCTGAAGTCACTATTTTTTCCTATAGGAAAAGAATCCAAGGATTAAAATTCTAACTGAAATAATTTCGGTTTTCTGACATGGAAACTTTTAAAAGTATTTAATTGCTTACAAGAGCCACTTGAGGGGTATTCAAGAAGTTTTTTGATCAGCGTGTGTGTGTGTGTGTGTGTGTGTGTGTGAATAGGAATTGAATCTAGGGCCACGATACTGAGCTACATCCCCAGCCATGTTTTTAAATTTTTGAGACAGGGTCTCATTAAGTCAGTAAGTTGCCGAAGCTGGGCTTGAACTTGTGATCCTCCTGCCTCCACCTCCTGGAGTGCTGAGATCACAGGTATGCACCTCCACATCTAGCTTGGATCAGGTCATTCATTTAAAAATTATCTTTACTGACTTGCTTGCTTAATTTTATCAGAGAAGGGCTTTGTGAGACACTGGAAGTAAAGGTTTTAAGTAAGGCTTTGCAACTATATTTTCCGGCCCCATAAATCGTACATCATCTCTCAGGCTAACCACATATGGCGGAAGCTGCAGACACAGTGCTAGTTTCTTTCCTCTGGACTACATTTCCCAGCATGCCTTGTTGCTGAGCCTATGATTGGATGTTGCCCTCAGCCCTCTATCCACACATTTCACATCTGTGGATTCAGCAAACTGTCAATTGAGAGAAGTTAGAAGGTTTGCAGAGATGGCTCAGTAGAATAAGTGCTCAAGCACAGGTCCTGAGTTCAATCCCTGGTACTGAAAAAAAAAAAAAAATTACCTCTGCTGTACACATACAGACTTTTTGCTGGTGGTTCCTGCAGTACAGTGAAACTAGCTACAGAGCATTTACACTGCTAGATATTATAAGCAACCTAGAGGCGACCTGAGGTAATCACACACGTAAGGTCTGTGTAAATATTATACCGTTTATTGTTTATTGAGACAAAGTCTGCTATGGAGAGCAGGCTGGCCTCCACTAGCGTGCAGTCTTCCTCCCTCAGCCTCTCAAGTGCTGAGATTCCAGACCTGCACCTCCAAGACCTGCCATTTTGTCATTTTATATAAAGCATTTAAAATATTTGTATATCTGAAGGAGTCCTGGAACCAGTCCCCAGGGGAGCCTAGTGGCTTACAGGTCTGGCCCATAAACACTTCCCACTTCACCCTCCACGGTCCCTGTTTGTCACACTGCCCGGTGACTCTGTCAGCCTGAACCTTGAAGCGGTGTGAGGAACAGAGTATCACAGTAGGTCAGGAGCATCAATTTCTGTGGGCCGGAGGCGAAACCTCTGAGATGTGAGGCCCATACAAGTACGTCACGTCAGCCATGGCTGCTGTCAATAATGTGCTGCTTAGTAACACGGCTTCTAAGTGGACCATATAATCCTTGGGAGAAAGCCTGTGTTTTTATCCCACAGCTTCTGTCTTAGCCTTTGACAAGAAATTAGCCTTATAAATTCCAGAGCTCCCTAATCAGCGTCTAGTGATAAAGTTGCTGTTCTAAAAGAGTTCCATAGATATAACTGGTTGCAGCAAAGTAGATCCTTGGAAAATGTCAAAACCCTGTAGCTTATGGACATGGAAAACCAAAAGAAAGGAAATTAATCTCTTCTAGATACTTGTATGTGCAGTACCAAGTACTGGATTCAGTCTCAATATTCACAGCTTCATTTATTCCCTATAATTAATCTTGTGAAGAGTACTAGCATTCCCATTTTACAGATCTTAGAGTGTCATTAAGATTAAATAACTTCATCCTTCTCTAAGGAGCAGCAAAAGAAGATTCAAATGAAAGTTTGCCAGAAACCAGATGCAGCAAAGCGAAAAGCTTTTTGTAGAGTTTGCTCAGTTAATATCAGATGATCACTAGGATAATACAGTAGCTAGTCATAATTGGGAATGGAAGTAAACTGAATGTGATCATTTATCCTGCTGGGATCAGGGACTTTCATTCACTTACTAGAAGATTATAATCTCAGTGTTACTGAACTTTGCCTGCCACCTTAGTGAAGCTATCAGAGCAACAGTTACAGCAGATTGAAAATAACAGCAGCTTAAGGCTGATAGCAAAGAGGTTGGCAGCCGGCTCTTCTCGTTGAGGTCACATAGGGCCCCAGGTTCTTTCGTCTGATTGCTGCTGGGTCCTCTTAAGTTTGCTCCGCATTCGCACAGTGCCAATCGGTCCACTGTGTGTAAGCCATTAGGACGCAATTGTGGGGAGAATAGAGCTCGCTGTTCTCTGCTGGGAGCTGACCTCAAAATTGCACACATCACTTTTGCTCACAAAAGGTGTACAGTTGTATGTATGTGTCACTGCTAGGGAATCTAGGCAGTGTCCTTCGTAAGTACCGGTTCTTGTGTTCTTCTTGAGGAAGGTGACAAGAGAGGCTGTGGAACGTACAGCAGCCTCTGCCACACCTTCTTACCTTGCCACTGTTGGATGGTTGTGCTCAAGAGACAGATCCAGAAGGGTATAGCAGGAAGGAAATGAACCAAGAAAACTTGAGTAAATCAGAAATTGAAGCTGTCCTTTCTGTTTAACCTCTTCCTGTGCATATATCAAGAGAATCAGGAGTTAATGCTTTGCATTAATTTGCTTTAAAATATGCTATAAATATTCAATCAGTATACTCCCAAGGAAATGATCACAATAAATTGAGAACATTAGAACTAAGACTAGACATTAAGTCACATTAACTATCTAGAATTAATTTCACTAGGTTTGGCACATGATTAGATTATAAAACAAAGCCTCATTTGGTAGAAATCTGTGCTGAGGTACGTATACATGAAATGATATCATGTCTGGAGTTTGCATTAAAACTTTCCAAAGAAGTGAAAAGGGGATCGCGAATAAACGGAACTAAGTTGGGAACATTTTAGTTGGAACTAGATGATGGGTATGAGGATAGTATTTATACTTTTATGTATATTTGAAATATTTCATAATAAAAGTTAAAAACTGTTCCAAGAAATAAAAATATTTTTGGCTATGCCTCAGTACTCCTATGAGCTAATTTCTGTAATCCAGTCAAGCCCTTTTGTAAGTTTTCCAGTATATTACACTGCATGCATATGTACACCCAAAAGCTCTGTGTTGTCCACAAAATTTGTTAACAATTTGTTCTTGAGTTAGTAAGTCTTTCCTGAGTGGCTGCTGTATGCAGCGTTAGAAGAGATGCAAACGTAACTGTCATAAGGCTCCGTCCAGCAAGGGTAGATGAGAGTCTCTCAGTAAACCTCATTCAAGAATCCAAGAAGGCCCGGATGTCAGGAGACCACATCGCAATGGAAGGATCAGGAAAAGAGTCAGGTGCGGTTTCAGGAGATCTAAAGGAAATGTAGACTTTTGACAAAAGTGGCAAGGAGCGTGGTCTGGGCAGAGGGCCATCAAGAGAGAGGCATCAAGCACAAGCATAAGGTGGTTTCCTGGCAAAAGGAGATACATTTTCTTGAGTGTGGTGTGGATGTGGATATCCCATGAAAGGAAATCAGAGAGTAAGTAAAGGGGACTAGAAGGGGAAAATTAAAATTTTTTTGTAGGGACATATAGTTTTGAGATACTGATGAGACTCCAGATCAGGTGTCTGTGGTGTTGGGACACAGAGAGGTCAGTGTGGTTAGTCATCTGCTAAAGTTGATAGCTTAGGCTATAGGTAGATGTTTAGAAATGAAGGGAATGGGGAACAGATTGCAGTTGACTTTGAAGATAATGTGAGTCATGAGTGTGACAAGATCTGTATTGTTCCCCTTCTCCTCTACTGAACTCTCGGCACTTCCTCGTCCCTATAGAACCTACCTGTGCTTCCTCCTAAATTCCTCCCAAGAGTTGTCAACCAGAGTGTCTCTACTGCTTGATTTCTGTCCGTTCTTTAGCCCACTCTTTTTTTATATTAATTTTATTGATAAAGAAGTAACAATGAGACAGTTTCAAAACAGGTTTATAAGACAGTTACAATAATTAATACAGTGCATATTCTTGTCTTTGTAGTAGTGGTTATTCATAGTACAAGATGCTGGTACTATGATATCTTGTACATGATGTCATAGTACATGATATCATGATAGATGATAGTACATGATATCTTGTCTAAACACTATTAGTTCAAAACTTCCTTCTTGTTGAATTAAGAGAAAGTAGCCATGTATCTATGTTAACTATTTTGTATGTACAGATATATGTATATATTTTCACTACAAAATAGTCCTTCATTTATATCCCCCTTTTTCATTTACTTTTGTTAGAGATGGGTATTCCATTGGCATTCATACATTGTAGGTGCATGAATTTAGCAAAGTAATCCAATACAGTCCAGTAGTCTATAATAGTAATAGGTTATCCGCATGACTGGCACTGTCAGAAGTTGTTGATTTGAGCCTTTTACAGCTCAGCATATTAATATGGCTTTACTTTTTATATCTCATGTTTATGCTTTTCTGCTGGATGATTAAGACCAAGATAAAGCAAGACCTATATAACAAAATAAATGTTAACTTTTGTATCTGACAAGGTCAGTCAAATCCCCTTGGGATTTACCCTGAAACCCTGTATAGCAGTTTGTAGATCTCTTGTCAGTGTCAGCCATGTGGATGAGTCACGGTCATTGCTTGACCAGTTTGCTCTCTATGAAAGCCTGAGAGAATGTTTTCTTTCTAGGTGACTCTCCTTAGATATACTCTACATCATGAATCACTTTCCTCTGTGGCCCCATAATCTCCTTGATCAGAAAATTTGGGATACCACTGTAACCTATTCTGAATAAGAATACCACATCACTACACTGACACTGGTAGTTATCAGTGACTGTCACAGTGACCACGGATTCCATGGATATTTGCTACTTCTTTGTGACAAGGTCTTGCTAGGTAGCCCAGACTAGCCTCAAACTTACAATCCTCCTGTCTCAGCCTCTTACGAGGAGCTGGACTTACACCCATGCCCACCACGCCTGGCTTCCTTTGATTTCTCCAGCAACTTTATACGTATATGGTAATTTTGTTCCTTTGAACACTGTTTTCCTGGCCCCGAATTTTCTTCTGGCTGCTGTCACAGCATCTTTGCAGGCTGCTTCTCTGTGGGACCCTCACACGCAGTGCTGCCTGAGTACCAGTGCTGGCCTCTCTTTCCTTCCCACAGTCCCTTGGAGGGGGAGTCCTTCCTGTTCCATGCTTTTGCCTGAATTGGTGAAGCTTCTGCATTTATGTTGCATTTAAGTTCTGGTCCTTATGTGTTGCTGGATTTCTGCCTGGGATTTCATATGTAACACATCCATAAAGGAAATGTTCACCCTGCTCACCTTCTAACCCTCTTCTCCATCACGGTAAATACCACTGCCATCTTCCTTGTTTCTTGAGCCATCAAAGTCAGTCAGTGAATTTGAACAGGGTTCATGAGACACCTCCATAAGGAGATCTAAGCAAATACTGCTCAGTGAAGAAGTGTGCTTCCATTCCCAAAGTGTTGGTGAATGTAGCAGAAGTGTAGAGGCCTGAAAAATAAAGCTTTTTGATGCAATTTCCTTGCAACAAAGAAGTTTGATTTAGGCACTGCTGCTATCTTTAAGTTTAAATTTGGGTTAGCATTAAGCTATATACTTTGAAAAGATTTTGTGGACTGTGAATGCTGGGCTGCCAGGTCCTGTGAACCTGATCACATTTGGTGACAGAACCAACCCCAGATGGTTCCAGAAGTAGGAGTCCTCAGAAATTATTGGAAGGTCCAGATGCTCCTGGCTCTCAAGATTAGAAATCCAAAGTTGAAGATGTTTCTACCTACTGCTGCTCTGCCCAGAGGGGTGGAAAAGAGAAATTCAGATTCTCCTGTTTTGTGAGGAATGGGAATCCTTTCCTTTCTCTCCTACTTGATCTACAGTGGATGAAATTAAATTAGGCTTACATTTTAGCTGTGCCTGAAAGTTGGTGTTCGCCTAGAAATGCAATGATTTGCTTCTTTTTGGTTCTGCTTTTGCAACAAGCAAGTCAGTTGACAGTTTGTATATTAAAGTCATTCTTACCCCTTTATAAAAAATATTTTAATCACTTATTTATTTGGCACAGGGTCTTGCTACTCAGCTTAAACTCATAGTGATCCTCCTGTCTCAGCCTCCCCAGCACTGGGATTATAGGTGTGTGCCACCATGCCCACTTTCTGTGGCCAACTCCGTGTGGGGGCTGGCACGGTGTGCAGTACTGGGGATCAAAGTCAGGTCCTTACACTTGCCAGGCAGACCCTTAGACTTCCAGGCTATCTTCCCAGCCCCTCTCAGCCCTGTGTTAAGCCGTCGTCCATGTCAAGCCCATTATAGCAATAACTGATGTGGCCTACGTGTACTTTGGCCGCACCCTCCCATTCCCCTGAATGTGCAACTCTGAGTTAATTGCTACTACTGTTTCACAGATCAGGACATTAAGGCATAAGAAATGAGTGAATTGCTCAAAGCTTCTTGGCTAACACAAAGCCAAGGTTTAATATAGGCCATTTGACACTGCCTTTAACCACTGTCTGCAGAGAAACTGTCTCTGAATGTCTTTTTTTGCTTATTCCTATTGTGTCATTGATGTAAGTTGTACCATCAGTTTAATTTAATAACAGTTTTCAAGAATAAAGTAAGTTCTTCCAAATCCAGTGCAGTTACATTGAGACTGTCTCTTAAATTTTTAACTATTGTTTTTGTTTTTGTTTTTTTTTTTCTTCATAATTCCTTTCTGCCTTATGTCCCAGAGTCTTTTAGCTTCAGGGACAAGTTAATTGCAGAAAAGAGGCAAATTCCTGACCGTTAACTTCTAGAATTGGGTCACACAATTCAAAAAGATCATCAAGAGCCAGGATTAGCTTTTTTTGTTTTGTTTTGACTCAGTTTTTTAATGATAGAACAGGGTTTTTCTTAAGGTTAAAAAAAAGAAAGTCTCTGAGATTTGCCTTGAACGTCAGCAGCCAGGGTCAGATGATTCCCTCACGTGAGCTGAGGAGATGGTGTCAGCATCCTCCCAGCCCAGAGACCACCCCTGAGCTGCTGCAGGATGAGCATCTCTAGTGTGGTTGCCGAAGGACCCGGAGAAGAGGCTCCGGGCCCTGGCGCCCTGGTGATAGCAGAGAACAGAAGTCTCAGAAGCGTTCAAGGAAATTCCAGAGCACAGGATGCCTGGATTTGAGTTCCACAGCGCTCTGTCCAGAAGAGGAAACAGGCATCAAGATAGTGAGGTGGGAAAGTAGATTTCCCAGAGACCTCCATGAGAAGGCATTGGAGGGTCTGGCTGGCCTACAAGGGACCACCAGTAGCAGATTTGGTATGAATTCTCTGTGCTGGAGACCGTGAACATAGAAACAGTGTAAGCTGCAAGCGCTCTGTGGGCAGAAGGTCCTAATAAGGGTGAGCAGGAACAGAGGACAAACATAGCAGATGCCACTCCCCCAGTGCCACCATGTACGTGCCATTCCTGGAATTCAGATTCTATTCCAGCAAGAAAGAGTGCCACCTTAGTTGGCCTGTATTTCAGTTGGAATTTGACTGTAAAATAACTGAACAAGGTTGAATTTCCTGAAGAGGCTCTGGCGTTTGCAGGTCATCTACTCATGGTCACATCGGGAGAGAATAGCACAGTCAGGCGCATAGTGAGGTGGTCTGGGCTCACCACGCCTACTGCAGACCAGCAGGCTGGACAGCACCATTCCCTCCCTGACTCTGCTGCCACCATCTTTCCTAATGGAAGGGGAGCTCAGGCTCTAAATTAAGTTACAATGGAGAAAGCTAAGTGACTGTGAAATACACCCTGTGATTTACACAGAAACTTGACAGATGTAGTAACATTAAAATGTTTGGGGAAAGGTGGGCCAAATAACTCAGCAGATTAAATTGCCTGCAAGCAGGTGCAGGGGCCAGGGATTTGATCCCTGGGCCTGCTGTGCTGGCCCCACCCCCGAATTATGTTGAGACAGTGATTGAGACTGGGCGTGGTGGGGTGCGCCTGTAATCCCAGCTCTTGGGAGGCTGTAAGCAGGCGAATTACTATGAGTCTGATGTATGCAGTAAGACCCTGAACACCCTGTAGACCCTTCCCTAAAATACAGAAAAAAATGGGAAAAGAAGTGTAAGAATCTTTTTCTGCTCCCCCCCCCCCCCCCCTAGGCCATAGTGACTTGAATTACTGGATGTGCTTTCAAACTGGAGAGATTTACTTTTTCCTTTGTAATTAAGAGCAAGAGAACTGGAACCAATGCTGAGATCTTTAGTGAGATAAAATTTTGTGCAGAATCAGAACTTCCTCACCATCTCAGATATCCAAAGGTAGAGCAAGCCACGTGCCCTGCTCCTTGAGACATCCTAGCATTGTCCAGACACCTGCTATTAAGAAGGGACTTTCTGGAGGCAAATTCAGTTAGAGGACACTCGGCTGGACTCCATGGCCCTTCGGGTCCCCTTCTAATTTACAATTCTGCCACCTCAAAGCGGAGGCTGTGAATACCAGATTGTTCTCTGTCTAAAGGGTGGGAAGTGAGAAAACGGAAACAGTGGGAGACTAGGGTTGTGGAGGTAGTTAACAAGGGAAGCAGAGCTCTCCTGCATGGTGTGTGACCAGGAAGGACCGAGCAGATTGCAGAGAAAAGTAAGAGTGAAAAAGGGAAACCTGAAGGCTGGGGCGGGGGGGCGGGGGAGTTCTGTTGCAGTCTTTGTGTTGCATGACATACTACAGTATGTCTTCTTATCTAAGGGGAGTACAGTGCAACCCCCAATGGATGCTTAAAACCAAGGATAACACTGATCCCTAATATTTTTCCTATGCATCCATACCTGTATAGTTTAATTTATAAATTAGACACCATAAGAAATAAACAATGACTAAAATTATAACACTTAACATGAGACTGTAGTAAAAGCTATGCCTATGTTCAGCCTGTGTTTCCTGCTGGCTGGCTGGTGATTGTCCTGTCAGGTCCTGGGCTCTGCCTGCCTCCTTTGTCTCCAGTAAGCATAGGGACACATCTTGAATTGGGCACTGTAGACCCGGAAGAGAACCACAGGTTTGAAATCATAGAGATATTTTTTTTGTGTGTGTGTATGTGTGTGTGTTTTAAACTTTTGTTCTTTCTTTTTTGTATACTGTTTACATTTGTTTTACTGAGTGTGAATGTTAGCTTCTTTGTTTTGATTTGTTTGTGTCTTTTGCTTCGTCTTTACTTTCCTCCTGTCTTCTTCATCAGTGTCTTAGGTCTTTGTCCTTCAGCTTTGCTTCTGATCCTTTTCTCATCTTTTATTTCTCTATTATTTTCTCTTCTTTATTTTAAATTTTCTATCCTTAGTTACTTCTTTGTGTTCGCTGTATAACTTTTTCCTCCCTCTTGTTCTTCTATCTTCTGCTTCTTGCCAGATTCAGTGCTACGTTTACTTAACTGTGTGCACATCCTTCTACTCCCCAGTGAGATCCTTTATACACCTCTCTCACCTCTTGTGTCAGAGTTTAAGGTTTCAAAGATTCCCTTCTCCCCCCCCGCCCCAGTGCAGTATCCCTAAATCTTTCATAGTACAGACATAAAGCTTTGTTAATCTTTTGAGAGTTAACTCTGCAATTACTATTGAGATCTTTTCCACCAGTAGCAGAGATATAGCTGTTGCACTGAGTACTCATGAACTGTAAGTCAGCACCTGAGTTGCCTTCCCATAACTGATGGTTTCTTCTTTCAGGTTAGGGGTCATGATGCATACCTGGTTCTTTCAGTATGTTAGCATCTTATTTGTCTTGGGCAATCCTACTGCAGCTGCCTTATTGATATTGACAAGCTCATATAATTGTCACTATTTCTCTGTAACTACATACTCAGATTATCTTCATGACACTAAAAATACTACAACACATTCGAGAAAACATGGTTCCTGGGCTAACTGCATTGCATCTTCCATTGCCAAAATAACCAAGGTGGTGATGTCTTGGAGCTGCAGCAAAGATCATAGTTATCCCTGCCCAAAGTGTATCACTGAAAAGCAACTAAAGAGACTTCTATACTAGCAACAAAGTCTTTATAGACTATAAGCATCTAAAACCTCAGCACAAAACAAAATGAGCAACTAAAAACAATGGAGACAAGGGAAGAACACACAAGAAAACGTGCCCCCTCGCCCTGTCCCCACCTCTGCAGAAGCCAGTGCGGAGGGCACCAAGAGGCAGTATAAGCCACACATCTGAAATACAGAACTCGTAGTAGGTGGGATTAGAAAGCATCTCAGAGATATTTGGTAAGATGGGAAAGAGACAATTAAACAGATAATGGAAGTGATAACCATAGTGATGCCGGGACTCTCAGAAAAGCATAGAAAGCTAGATGAGCTAAGCAGAACGATATGAAACATGAATGACCTGCTTACCAAGGAATTAGAAGCCGTGAAAAGGTTTGAACCATAAATCCAGATTAAAAACCATAGTACAAGTCTGAGCAGTAGGATGGACCAGCGTGAGGACAGAATTTGAGAAGACTGGTGCACTCGAAGCCCAACTACTCAAGTATACTTTAAAGACAAGGAAATGCAAAATTGATCCAGCAGCTGCTCAGTGATACAGAGTACTAATCTAAGTAGAACTGGAATCAGAGAAAAATTGGAAAACAACACAAATGGCATAAGAAAGTCTGCTCAAAGACATAATGGCAGAAAGCTACCCAAATACAGGGAAAGAAGTGTGGTCCCTTTCAGAATGTCTTACCGTACTGTACTCACTTTTCTGCTTGTAATGTGCTAGAATATACTGCCTCCATAGTGAGATGATGTTCAATGAATGGAAAATTAAGAATGGCGTGAAATGTAAATTTTAAGTACTTTTTCTGTAATTCTTTAACTTCTTACTTTTGGACCATAGGGATTTGAGACTCTGAAAAGTGAAACTGTAGGGAGGGGAGGGGAGAGGAGGGGAGGAAAAGGGAGAGAAGGGAAGAGAAGAGGAGGGAAGGGGAGGGGGACCAGAGAGGGAAGGGAGAGGAGGGAACAAAAGGGAAGGGACTATCATACACCAAAACATATTGGTTTCACATGCCTCCTTTGTATTATGGCTCAAGATTGTGTAGGTCTGGAGCTGAGGTGATGCTCCATGCATAATTCTCCTATTGCACATGTTATTGACACTTGAGGTCTTCGGCTGACACGTCATTGCACCTTGGTGAGCATGGCTGGAAAGTTGCGTTTGGCGGAGGCTGTCGACAGGAGCACCTACACATGGCCTCACCAGCCCCCCTGGGTGGCCTGACTTCTTACTGTCAGCTCCTGGTTCCCGGAACCATATTTGAGGAGACCACAGGCTTATGCCCACAAGACTTTTGCAGACACAGCGCAGAAGCAGAGCATCATTTCTGTGGCATCGCTTGGCCAGCCAAGTCCTTAAGCTCAGCTCAGATGAAAGAGGCAAGGAACCAGATTCCACCCCTCAGTAGGAGGAACAGCAAAACATTTGTGTCCATCTTTCACCTCCCTTCTTCTATCCCTAGAAGACCCTGAAAGATATAGAGAGTTCAAATCAAGAGCAAAGATAAAGGGGTGGCCCTGCAGTGGTGAAGGGACGCATCTGCTTTGGAGACAAGAAAGGGGTTCCACGAGGTGGAGATTAGAAAATTTGAAATGAAGGCAAGCAAAAGAAGAAGGAATTATGTGCAGAGAGTTTGAGTAACCTTCTCTGGTAAGAGAGTATCACATGATGCAATTACGCTACGTACACACTGGCCATAGATTTTACCTGTAGGTTGGTTGCTGTTCTGATAGTAGATTGTTGCTGGTTCCACCAGGCATGACTCTCACAGACTCTGTCTGTAGGAACTGTTTCCAAGACGTACTCGCTTGGATTTCCGATGCTCTTTGTGTACTCAGTGCAGCACTGCAAACTCCTGAGAGCCCAGGACGTTGGGGCAGGTAAGTTGGCTTTCTGGGAAAATAAACCCGTCTGCGGACTCTTTCCCAGAGCACACCAGCCATGAAGTGAGATTTGAGTAGTAAAATGTGAAATCTGCTTTCTACAAATTATCCAGATAATCTCCTGCAATCCCTTTTTCGATAATAAACAGAGCCACATGAGGGTGACAGTCTGGCAGGTGTTCAAAGTGCGCTGATTGCGCACTTTGGGCTCCTGTTGTATCCCCGGAGCTGTTCCACAAGGGTGATTTATGTGTCTTGCCTGTGTGCATCCTTTTGATAAAGATCTTTAGAAGCTTGCTAATTAATTTTCAAGGAATGTTCCTCTCTGGCTCGGTGTCTCATTCCTTTCACATTATACATTCCGGTGATAAATGATGGATGCATAAATACATTATCTTCGCTCAATCAGTGTTTTTTCTGTTGTTGATATAAAGTGCACAAATTGGATTTGTCTCAGGATAGCTACATTTGGAATGTGACATTTTGCCAAGTGAGAATCACACTTAGCCGTACAACACAGATGTGGATTTTGCAGTTGTTTTCTTTTAAAAGAGTGTATGACTGTGGTGCCATTGATGAATGTAATATTGCATTAATGTGCTGTTACAACACCCCAGGGCATGCATGGGGTCTTTCAGCCAGCAGCAAAGAATTCCCCAAGCTAAAGTCTTTAATAAAACACAGATTGCAGGACAGAAAGTAACCCTCAACCATGAGAATTTATGGCTAGCAGAAGTGCCTGAGGAATCAACTTTGGGTGGATTTGCCAGTGGAAACACAATGTCATTGTTACATAATTTTGTTCTTGCAGATCATTAGAAATCATCTATATTTATTTATTAAATCTTAGTTTTTACATGACCAAGGTATCATGACTGGATTGTTTCCCAACTTTTTTCTTTTTAAATGTCCATGTGCTAGGTGTTTGTATTGCTAGATCCAAAAGGTCAATAGAGGCTGACAGGGCTGCATGTATTGACTTTCGTTGCAAGAATTAAAATTGAACTCTTCAGTGTCCATTGTGAATACAAAGTACTGCTGATACAATGCTCACGGTGGATCTTTACGAATCCATTTGAAGTAGCAAATACGTATTTTTTTTTCTTTCACAGAGTAGTTTTACTCTTTCATGATATTTTTTTCAATTGTAAAGATCTGTGATAATATTTTTCTAGATCAAGCGACTGATGAAAAACTTTTAATTAAATAGAACAACCGCATTGCAGTCCACTTAGCTTTGTAAAGGAAGATGCTCCTGCCAGCTGTGAAAGGCACATCCTTCGTGCCAGAAAGGCATGAGGTCAGCTGCGTCCTTTTTCAGATTGTAGAGATGGTGGCATTGTTTTCAAATATCCAGTTGACCAGAAAAATACAAGCAAGTCTTTCCCGGTTGAGTGCAAGTCCATTATTGCTTTACAGTGGTTTTGAACGTAGAAAGAAGCATTTTTCCTCTTCTAAAATTTTGAGATTCAAAAGAAAGCAAAAGCTCCTTAATTGAAAGGAATTTTTGTGGTGACTAAGTTTTATGAATCAGCCTTTTAACATGAATAATTCACAGCTAGCAGAACAAGATCACTAAGGTGAGCACACAGAAAACCATTGCATGGGCTTTGCTAATAATGCCAGTAGAGGTCAATGTCAGTGAGCTGGCCACTGATCTCAATAATAGGCCTCCCGAAGTCCAAGTAGTGTTGATGCCTATTGGTGAGACAAAGAGGGCATCAAGCTCGAACATTTGTAATGGACTTGGTAAAATAAATAATAGTTAGCAATGCAGATGAGGGACAGCCTTTTGGTCTGCTCCTGGGGGCAGAATTTGTGATGTCAGAATGATTAAACTCTAAACAGGAGGTATTAGGGTAGGTGCATCCTGTCAGTTTGTAAGAGCTGCGCATTGGGGCATTTTAAAGAACACCTCATCCAGAAATCTCTTCGGCCATGGACAGTGTTTTCCCTTTGCCCCAGTTGTAGTAAGCTGAGCCTTACACTCTCTCCCATGATTGTTCTTTGTGGAAACCACCAGATAGAATACCTTCCATGTTCTAATTATACGGTCCTCTTGTGTTTTTCTAGTGTTTGTATTCCCATAGTTGCAAATAAAAAGTGTATTTTTAGTTTTAGAAGTTTCCTTTCCATTAAAAATAATCCCTGAGGACTGGTGGCCTCACTGTTATTTCTGTTAATGTCATTGCTCCCATAGCAGCAGGCTAAGACTCTGTAAGAAAGCTCGCTAACAGAAGTCTAAGGGAACACTACAGCTACACATAGCAAGGCTTTGATTCAGGTTTTCTGTAACTACTATACCATGTACACACACACACACACACACACACACACACACACACACGCACACACACGCCCCTTCTTGTTTGTGTAAATAAACATTATAATGTAATCAGTTGGACATCCCTATCCATGGAGCACAGGTGAAACCTTCTTCGTACTGCCTTGGAAAGCTAAACACTCCAGCTTCTCATGTTGTTGGCCATAGAAAGAAAGCAAATGAGGCTGGGCTGACAGTTAATCCTGAGGGTAAATTTAAGGACAAATGAAGATATGAATCAAAGAATATGTACTCCCCGTTTTTTCACAGCTTCTTTTCTAAGCATATATCTAGCATTGGTGTTCATATTCTTTTTGCCTGGAAAGTTTATTCTCTCTAATTTTCAATCAATGGAGTTATGCCATCAGGATATATTCGATTTGCTTTCCTTTCTCTTTTTGTTGTTCTTTTTTTCAGATCATATTCTGTATTAGTATGCTTGTAGTACCTACTTTTTACCTTCCTAATGTGAATTGGTACTTTTATATAATACATCTTAATTCCTTTTTTCACCCCCTTTTTATTCCCTCTCTGTCACCCCACCCATCTCTTGATCCTCTTCCTGCTTTTGGTACATGTTTGCATGCATGGTTCATGTCCCTATGTAAGGGTCATGTTCCTTATGTGGAGTTGGTACATATATGTGCTTTTCTATCTTCTGGGTTAAAGATTTTAAGAGCAATTGTGTGCCTGAATAAGTGTGTCTGTGTGAAGGTGATTTCTAATTAGATCTAACTCAGATGAGAGCATCCTGATATGCGGAGAAAACAGGCTCCAGCATGCTTGGTGGGGGTAGGACTCCAGGAATGCTCAAATGTGCCTTCACGATGTTCCTCAAGAGGTGCTTGCCAAGATCTTTCTGATGGATTCTGCCCATGCCTTGCTGCTATAAAGGAAAAAAAAAAAAAAAAGACAGCTAGAAAGTGGAACTATTTTTCTGCAGTATTCCCAGCAACATCCTTTGTGAGAGGGTCTAGCTCGACAACTTCTGGCCACAGAACTCTAAATCTGCTGGACAGAAGTGCACTCGATGTAGGAGTTGTGAGCCACGTCCTCCTTCCTGCCGAGAGCATGCAGCCGCATGGGAAGCACAGCCAGGAGTCCAGGGTAAAATAGATGCTTGCAAATCAGTGAGGCAAAGTGACACATATGCAACCAACTGTGTTATATAATCAGGGGCAGGAAAGGCCAGTGACGCCAGGTTTTGTTAGGCTGTCAAAGCTTAATTCTTCTGAGACCTTTTCAGGAACAGAAGGCTGTAATTTAGGAATGAGGAAGAGCGTGCTTCAGAGACAGCCAGCAACAAAGTACCATCATAAAATCCAGCAACACCAGAAAAATTAAAAATTAAACTCACTGCCTGCATTGCACCAAAGCAATCCCAGAAAAGCTGTCAAACCTCACCCTTCACCTGTCAGAAGCCTTTCAGAACCATTTTAGACTTTCTCTCAACTATTTTCAAATTTAGTGTCTATGTAGAAAGTGAACTCCTAGGATCCTTAAAAAATAATAATCTCAATCTATAATTTAGGAAAATTGCTCCTGCCAACCAAAAACCAAGGCAGGGTGCTCTCCTGGAGGGAGCAGGAAAGGGTGGCTCTGAAAACCAGGGTTGAAAGGCCTCACTGTGGGTCCTGCACTAGCCAGATGGCAGGAGCTGGCTCCAAGGAAGAAGAAAGAGAAGAAAGCAGAGCGGGCCCCTCTTTGGCATCCCAATGTAGCTGGGGTCCCTGAGTGGCTTGGGGATAATTTAGCTAACTTAGCAGGCTGCCCATAACCACCTCACCCCTGCAGCTCCTGCAGCAAAGAGAAGAGTCCTTGCTTTTCTCATTTAACAAAAGCAGATGTATGTAGTTCCGACCCACTTGCCCACCCCTGCATTTGTTAGGCACCTATTCTATCCTAAAATTATAGTTTTCTGTTACAGTCTCACAAGAGACCAACTATGGCCCCAGTGGGGTTGTTGTCCTAATTCGCAGAACCCTTGAATAAGCTTTATTACATGGAAAAGACAGAATTAAGGTTGTGGATGAAATGTGGGTATCAAATCAGCCGACTTTAAAAGGTAAAGAGATTACCCAGGAGTATCCAGGTGTGTTTAGTGTGTCAAGGTCTCTTATGTAGAAGGAAGAGGAAGGGGAAGACGTGGACGTTGTCCCTTGATGGTTCTAAGCCTGGAGAAGAGGGCCTTGACCAAGGGGTACAGGTCCCCTTTGCATGCTGGGAAAAGTAAGAAAATGGAACCTCTGGAAGAGCTACAGGAGGAGCACAGCCCCAAAAATCCCCTGAATGTAGTCTGGTGAGACCCACATTGAACTTCTAACTCCAGAACTGTAACAAATTTGTGTTGGTTTAAGCTTTAGATCGAGTTTGTGGTCATTGTTACAGCAGCCCCAGAAAACTAATACAGCCCTGGATCCCATTTCCTTTATGATGATGTCAGAAGTCACCTTGTGGCTGGTTAGCTCCCTCCATTCTACCATCCCTTCTTGCTCGAAGCTCCCTCCTGGTGGGCAGGGCCTCTCAGGGCGCAGTCACTGCTGGAGCGGAGCTCAGAACACGCTGCTGCTCAGCAAATGCTTCTGGGGCGCCGGGGGAATAACTGTACAAGTGAACAAATGATTCGTAATCCTGCGTCCTTTCCTGGGGCTTCCACAAGGTCCTCTCATAGAATGCCGAAGAAAGAGTAATACAGGATTTTCCTACTCGAGGAGTAGGAAAGAGAAGTTTTGGAAAGTTCAGTTGCAAAACAATTAAAATATAAACTCTGTGTGCCTCAGGAGAGTCTCATGGTACCAAAGAACATAAATGCAGAGTGAAATAGCTCTTACACAGGAAGACTGGTGGTTGTCACTCTCAGAAAACCATTTGATTCCTTGTAAATTGTCTTACCATTGTGTCATAAATCAGTTTTTTATCAGGAGACAATAAAAATGAAATTAACCCATAGCAATAAATATAGTGAGAGAACTAGACTCAGTAGAGGAATGGGGTGAAGCATTTATTGTGAAGTAAAATCAATATTGTAAAAATGTGTATCCCGTTATGGATTTCAGTTCCTTTTGTCTATAAATATTGCTAAACAGATTTTCATATCCATTACATAACAAAGAAAAAAAAAAAACCCTCAAAATTTCTGAACTCCTAAAAGGTAAAAGCCAAGTTCTTTTAGGTTGTTGTTTTCTTTCCTTTCTAATCTGGCAGCATGAAGGCAGCATGTAACTTCCTTTTCTTTTAGATATTTCAGTCCTCCACATGCACTTACAGTAAAATGGCACACAACAATGTTTTGGCCAATGATGAGCCACAGTGAAATGAAGCTGAAAAATTCCTGCTGTCGGAGATTTTACAGTACTTTTTCTATGTTTATGTGTGTTCAGATGCACACGCGCTTCCTACGGTGTTACAGTTGCCTGTAGGATTCAGTACAGTGACACCACGCATGTGCAGGTTTGTTACCTAGGAGCAGGGCTTTACTGTTGATATGGACACAACACACACATGTGTCTTGTAGCCTAGATGCGCCATTGGTGACACATGATAGGTGCAACAACAGAATCACCTAATGATGCATTTTTAAAAATAGGTCCGGGGCTGGAGAGATGGCTCAGAGGTCTAAAGCACCTACTTGGAACAAGCTTGGCAAAGCACAGGGACCACGGTTCAATCCCCCAGCACCACATGCCAGCCAGCC
>NW_004524600.1:17232791-17235296 GCF_000260255.1 Octodon degus
GTGGGCTGAGCTGGACACACACACACACACACACACACACACACACACACACTAAATAAATGTTAAAAAAATAAATAAAATTTAAAAATAAAAATAGGTCCCCTTTGTTAAGTGCCATATGACTGTGCACCTGGCGCATGTAAGCTTCTCTCATTCTGCCTCTGAACTAGGTGGGTCCCCTAGGTCCCCACCTATGTAGATGAGGAGGCTGAGAGGAGGATGACTTCTTGAGTGGCATACTGAGTGCAGGGTACACCACTCTGGAGGACGCTGGGTCAGCCCTCGTGACACTCCAGCCCCACATAGGGTGCCGGGAACCCGATGACCCAGGCCCAGCCATGGAAAGCTAACAGCCTCGAAGGATAAACAGAACTCGGGGTTGCTGAGGGTGGAAACCTGTGTGGACTAACCCAGTCCACGCTGGTCATGTACCTGCGCCAAGATCAAGTTCATATTTCTAGGTAAACAGTGTCCCTCTGTGTGCTTCAGTGTGTGAAGTTGATGAGATATGGTCTGCATGATTTTTTTTTTAGAGTCTAACAATGAGTTACTTTTTTGTATTTTTTCCTTTCTTATGCTGTGGCACCTGCTCTGAATGGCCATGGTCAGACTCCAGGTTTCTGAGCCCCAATGCTGTTGAATATTTGTGAGCAGATAATTCCTTGATGGGGTGGGAGGTCCCTCATGCTCTGTAGGATGTTCAACATCGTCTGACCTCCTCCTTCTGCTAACACTCCCCCAACTGTGACAGCCAAAACTGTGTCCCCCAGAGGAGAAAGCCATCTAGGGCCAAGCACTGGTAGCCTGCCAATAGGAAGACCCCGCCTATTTAAGGGCCAATTGTCTTGCCTAGCATCTGCCCGGGCTGGTCTGCGCCTTGTCAGAGGTCTGCAGCAGGGGCTTGGGAGCTCAGCAGTCAGCGTGTTCCATGCACAGCCAGTCCCGTCCTACATCCTCAGATGGGAGAGAGCACACAAATGACAGGAGGAAGTCGCCAGGCCTGCAAGGCTCCCCTTGGCGGCACTCCCGCCCTGCCCTCCGCTCATCCACCAGAGCCCTGCGCACTGAAGATGCTTGGGTTGCTAGCCCCAGAGCAGAAGGAGAGTAAAAGGGAAGAGACTGGGATAAACAGAGCAAAAGGAGGAGAAAGAGAGGATCGGGTGGAAAGAGCTGTTTGTGGGGCAGGAGACAGGGCCGAAGCAGACAAAACTGGGTGAAAGGCAGTGGCTTCCAGAGACACCTGGAGCGAGCGACTAACCAGGAAACAGCTCGTGGTCCTTGGGTGAAAACGCACCACTCCTTTGCAGTCACACCACATCCTACCTTAGATGAACGTCTGGCGCTTTGTGGCTCTTCACGCTTTTGGAGTCTGGTGGGCCTCGTGGGAGAGCATGGCGAGCTTGCGTCTGGGAGCTGGACCTGGCCCCTTCCCCGCAAGCCCAGAAGCCTTTTCCCCTGGGAAGTTCCAAGCTCTGGGCTCATTTATTCATCCTGGGCTGTGTACATGAGGGGACCATCATACTTTGTACATGTTCCCAAATCAAGTAACCATTTTTAAAAAGACAAACATAAATATGAATTTAAAGCATTTTTGAAAAAGACTGAAATCAAAGTATATTTTCAAGAGTAGGCATGGTGGCGCACGCCTGGAATCCCAGCTTCTGGGAGACTGGAAGCAGGAGGATCACTGGTCCTTACTCCACCACGAGGTACAGTAAGACCCTGTAGACCTGTACTAAATGCATTTAACAAAAACATTAAAAGTATATTTTCAAGGCATATATACTCCATCTGTAACATTGGGTCCTGGATGTGGCCCCAAGGCTTAGAAACTACAACGGTGGACCCTTTGTAGCCTCCCAAATATCACCCTTAAGGTTTTGATTTTTGGGACAAGGGAGATGGCTCAGTAGAATAAGCACTTCCATGGCAAGCACAAGGGCCTGAGTTCAATCCCCAGTTTTGCAAAAAAAAAAAAAAGGTGTTGATTTCTGTTGGTGTGTGTGTGTGTGTGTGTGTGTGTGTGTGTGTGTGTTTTGAAAGCATCTGACTGTGTAGTCCAGGCTGGCCTTGAACTCACTATGTGGCCTGCACTCACAGTCCTCCTGCCTCAGCCTACCCAGTGCTGGGATTACAGTGTGTGGTACCTTGTTCACCTTAGATATTTTTGCCTTTATTTTCCACTGAAATTATAGGAAAGTAAAATACTATAATAACTCTTATATAGTACCATTTTAAATACAATTGTGTGTAGTGACATTGTTGTTCCATTTTACTCATCCATTAGTCATAATTTTGGTTACTAAATGCTGGACTCTGGAGATATAAACACCAATACAGGAGGTTTGGGGTGCTTGGTTCCGGGACCCCCCCCCCCGGACATTCACATAAAATGGCATAGTATTTGCATATAATCAGTCTGCATCCTCCTATATACTTTATTTTTTTTTATTTTTATTTATTTGAGAGAGAGAGAGAGAGAGAGAGAGAGAGAGAGAGAGAGAG
>NW_004524600.1:17235776-17263376 GCF_000260255.1 Octodon degus
AAGTGGTTGGGATAGATATATAGTTGCATTCTCTTAATGAATAGAATGATTGGTTCTAATGGTGTTTGTAAATAGGATCACAAGTCCGCATCTTGTATAGCAATTAACCACTAAGAAGAATATATGCAGTGTAATATTTGTTGAAACTGTACTTCCAATTTGATTTGAAACTGTCTCATTGCTATCTGTTTATCAATAAAATTTTGAGAAAAAAAAAAAAGAAAAGATGTCTGTACATGTTCAGCACTGATGCAAGTTTTCCCCAGATCTGTGGTTTTGGTGCCAAGCATGGAACTCAGAGCCTTTATATGCAAAGCGCATGTTCTACCACGGAGCTGTACCCTCGGTCCACCCCAGCATCTGCATCTGTATTCAGTTGATGAACTTAGAACCAGAGACCATGGAGGGCCGACTGTACCCTGTTGCTGATTTCAAGAAACAAGGCATCGAGAGTGATGCTTGCCAGCCACGATTTTAAGTGTTTTAAAGCAGCGTCTCACTCCAGGTGAGACGTTCCACGAAGGGCAGCGTCTCACTCCAACTTGGAAGTCAAAGGATAGGAGCAGGTGTCTATAAAGTTCTCCCTGAAAAGAACAGCAAAAGTAACCCACAAAAGGAAAACACTAGGTTTAGTTGGCCTGAGACTCTTAAGAAAGGCCATCTGGGGAATTCGTATGACTCCCCACATAAACGATGAAAGCCACACTCTAATCAAGCAGAAAGTTGGAATCATAGAGAAATAGATCTTTCCTGAGTGTTTGAATAACTGCCACAGCTCTAAACAAAAGAATAATAAAATATATGCTTGATTTTTTTTTCCTATTAAGAAACTTTGCCAAGGCCTAATAAAATTCCCTTGATATCTTGCTACAGAAAGCAACCCAAGGGAAATGCCTCCGTGTTTTCCTGTGTGTAGTGCCATTAGGGTATGTTGCTGCCAAAACATGCAAGTAAGACTGCTGGACTGCATTTGTGGGTGACATGTCGAGTCTGGAATATGTGCTGCTCTTGACGTGCTCAGGAAGCCTGGCGCTTCAGCTCAGAAGGCCTTAGAGCAAGACTCAACCTGCCAGGAGAGTCTCGTGGAGCCCCATCACTTTCCTGAATCTCAGTCTGTCTTACCTGTGAGATGGGGTGTTGCAGGATGTCTATGAAGATGAAAAGAAATATAGATTTTTGTCATCTGTGATGTCACAGTGGTGGTCAGGTGAATGGATCTCATCCAGAAATACAAGATCTTCCTGTGACTTCAGCGTGAGTGCAGAACACATGGTGGGCCCTTCTTCCCCGCCTCGCTGCTGGCCCATCCCGCCCCATGTCCTAGGTGCGGCCCCCGCCTGTGTCCCGCCAGACTTCCGAGTGTCACGTGGCCAGAGTCAGTGTCCACGTGCTCATACCTCTGCACATTTCTCCAAATGCTGCTCCGGATACCTGGGCTCTTCCTCTTAGTCCTGCGCTTGCTTCCTGACTCCCTTCTTGAGCACCCGGCTCAGGTCTGAGCCCTTTCCCACATGCTCTCCGTGGTGCGGTGCGTGGCAGAATATACACCACAGGAACCTTCTCATCCCAGCAACTCTTGTGCCTTTGTGTATCTGTTTTCCTCCTTGACTGGGAAATCCTGGCGGGAAGGGACCAGAGGTTCCCCCATGTGATGTCCCGTGGCCTCACCCTGGGTGTGGAACATGGCGGGTACAGAGTAAGTCCTTTGGAGGCAAAGTGCTTGTCAGTCCCTGGCTCATGCGTTCTTGGCTGACATAAGCAGCAAATGATCAACCCCAACACAAGGAACTGGGTTGTGGTGTGCGAGTGCAGAGTCTTTCTCCTGGGAAACTCCCCACCCCCAAATGAGGGTGCCCCTCGTAATACTCACAAGTGCCACTAGGTAGCATTTTGTGGCAGAGACCCCTGAAGGCCTCCCTTCTTTCTCCAGAAGAATGGATTCTTATTTTCAGCGCAGCATGTGACCACCAGGTATAAAGCAGCCGCACAAACAACATTTCCCCCACCCTTGCAGCCCGCTATGGCAGATAACTGACTTCAGGCAAAGCAGAAGTGGACGTGTTTTGTGGACTCACTGGGACACTGGTGACGGAGGGAAGAGAAGGAAGAGCCCTTGTTGCCCGCTCCTGCTTTTCCTCTTTCTTCAGGCCTGAACTTTAGATTTGGTGACTAAAGTCCCTGAGGCCATGATGAGGCATTTAGGTGTCCTAAGGAGGACAGCCGCTTCCAGGGTGTCCAGGCAGAAAGGTGGGCAGACATGCTTTGCTGGGAGACAGGCAGCCCTCTGGCAGCCCTCTCTGATCACCTTCACATGAGACAGCAATAAGTTAACATGCTGATGTTTTCTGTGGAAGGATCGAGAGTAAACATTTTGGGCTTTGTAGACTCCGCAGTCTCTGATACAAGTGCCCAACTCTCCTTCGCAAAAGCAGCCATGGATGTCAGACAAGCAAATGAGTGACTGTGCTGGAAGAAAATTTTAATTAGTAGAGCAGGTGGCAGGCTGGTGTTAGCCTGTGGGCTGCAGCTCGCTGGTCCCGGCTCCACAGCGCCATGATTTTTGAGCCTTTCTAATAGAAGTAGCCATATCTAACCTGAAATAGGCATCTTGCTTAGTGAGGTAAAACTTACAATTTGGAAGGACAAAACTGTCAAGACCCTTGTTTCATTTCCCAGTTTTTTCCTTTTTGTAGGTTCCTTCTCTCTTACCATGATTTGAATTACACAGTTTGGACCCATCTGTTTCCAGATTCTTTTCAGCATTAAGACCAACTGAATCAGACTCAGGCTTTTCTAGGATTCTCTCCATTCTATTGTGTTCAGTTTGGAGGATGCCGGCAGAGTATCAGTGAGACAGTGGTCAGGTGTGTGGACGGGGATGGAAGCCAGGAGGCAGGCCTGTGGGGACTGAGCGCAGGGCACCATGCTGAGCTGAGCTTGAATTATGTGATGAAGCTTTCAGGCTGGCTGGCTGGTCACTGATTGCACTCCACTACCCAGGAGATTGTGGACTGGTATTTAGCAGCGGTCTTGGTGATTCTTTGGAGCAAAGACTTTGCCCAATGCTATTAGTCTGCCTTTGCTTTCATCCTGTGAAAGCAAAACACTAGCGGATAGCACAGGAATGACAAGTTGATGTTCTTGACATGCGAATCCCAGCTGATGGGTAGGAGGTATCTGGAGCTCTGTGTAGAGATAAGTTCTGGAGATGCATCCGAGCCTTAGCAGGTGGTCTGGGTCTTGCTACAGCATCAACCCTGGGTAAATGGAATTAGGGGGGTCTCAAACCAGCAGCCTGCAGGTCAAAAGGGAGCCACAGTTTAGTCTCTATTTTTTTCCCTCATTTTACAGATGGTTTTAGCAATAATCAAAGTAGCAAGCTGGTGTGACTTGTTAGTAGCAAAACCACTATTAGAAGTCAATAGTAGCCTTTCTTTTTATGCTGTGCTGTCTGTATTTGAGATTTTAAAATACCTTGTATTAATTTTTCATAATTACTTCCTTTTTAATTTCTTATTTATTTGATACAGGGTTTCACTAAACAGTTCAGACTCACAGGAATCCTCCTGTTTCAGCCTCCCCAGCATAGGGATTACAGGTTTGCATCACCATGCCTGGTTTTGGCATGTGGTACCTGGGATAGAACCCAGGTCCTTACGCTTGGCAGGCAAGCGCTTAGACCGCTGAGCTCTCTCCCCAGCCCCATATTTCCTTTTTAACACAGAACTTGAATCAGCTTCTTAGTGGGCTCCTTGCTTGGGTTCCATGCCATAACTGAACTTCCCTAGAGCTCTTCTCAGACACTTTGAGAGCCTGTTCCTTCAGCGTTTGCTTGATACTGTAAACTCCTTAGGCTTCTAATGATCACCTTATTTTTGCCTTCATTGTATGAAAAATTGCTTTCTATAGCTTGCAGAGAACTATGGCTGATGAGGAAATGGATCCTAAGGAATGAGTTTCAGGAATTAGACTCTCAGAGAAATGTGTCACCTAGACTGCATAGAAGGAGAAGAAGTCCTGTTCAGGGTCCGGCTGGCCATTCTCACACACACACAGCCCCAAGGGGCGAATCAGCTACCTAAAGGCAGCAAGAGCAGTGAGGATCTGCGGGACCCAGGGGTGTGCGAGTGACAGTGCAGAGCAAGCACAAGTCTATATATACTTGGTTCAAAACAAAAGAAAGATCTTGGCACTCTTACCGGTCACGCAGAGTGATTTCCCTGAGGTCTCAACACAGAGGTACCGGGAAAGAAAACAGCCCTGTGCAGTTTAATCATGTGGGCGTTTGAATCTCAGTCTTAATTGAACTCAGTATCTTCAGTTGTGGAAAGAGCAGGGTTAGGTTCATTGGCGTGGTTGACTTGGGAGACACAGAATACTGGAAGTGTGTGGAGGGCCTGCCTTGTGGCCCTACCGTGTCCCTGGGTATGGCCCCTCCTGCCATGCTGCAGCGTGGCTTCTCCTGCTCGCTGCCCCTTCCCTGAAGAAAGTCCTTGCCGAGGGACCTTTTTCTCCACTTGCATTAGGACACCAGAATCTTCCCTGTTCTTTAGTTCCAAACCTTTGGAGAGAACTTTGGCCTGTGACAGCGTGTTCTCTCCAGCATCTTAGGCTTTCATGTCTGTCCATGCCAACATGTAAGATTTTTTTAATGTATCTGTTTTATTCTTTGTCTTTCAATATAAATCATGTGTAGGTAATAAGATTTTTTAAGCTCCTTCTTCAGAGTAACCTTTATTTGTGTGAGAGTCTGAAAACCTCCATGAGTAAGGTTCAATAAATATCCAGTTTAAAGCCTCCATAATTCTTCATCTAAAATAAACTAGCTTATTAAATTAATAAATCATGAATGCAGTGTTAACCAATTGCTAAATATAGGCAAAGAAAGGCAAATTTTTAATGTGCCAATTTTTAGTACATGTTTGCAATGCATAATATTTATATTCCTTGTGGACAGTTGGTACATGTATATAATATATCGTAATTAATTTTTAAAGATACATTTCTAATAAATAAAAATTTCTAAGAATTCTTAATATTTTTCCTGTGAAGCTTTTTCTTTATTCAATCACTGCTTTCTGGTTTCTTTTCTCTCTCTCTCTCTCTCTCTCTCTCTCTCTCTCTCTCTCTCTCTCTCTTTTTTTTTTTTTTGGTGAAACTGGGGATTGAACTCAGGCCCTTGCACTTGCCAGGGAAGCGCATATTCTACTGAGCCATCTCCCCGGCCCTCTCTTCTCATTTTTACTGTTGTTATTTAGTTAAGCGAGTCTAACCCATTACAGGAAAATGAAGAAAAAGAAAACATAATGCATTATTTTACCATTGTTCCCGTTTTGGTTTCGTCTCTTCTGGACCTTTGCATTGGCTCTCCCCCCTAAACATCGCTGTAAACGTAATGTTTGCGTGCAGGCTTTTCAACTTAATATATTCCATGCACTTTAATCTCTTAGAGTCCCCCCTCCTTCCTGATGGTCACCTCGTATTGCAGAGAACGGAGGCTCAGTGCTGATTAGGAATTAGTGATGAACAGAACTCTGCCTAATACGCTGAGCTCCTGGTAGGTGTCCACTAGCATTCACTGAATCGAATCAGAACTTTCTTGCCCTTTCTAAGTTCTTACGCTTGAAGCCTCATTTGATCATCTTTATGGATATAACTTTTTACATATGTTTTTGATTATTTAAGATAGATTTTGGGGCTTTGCCAGATAGCTCAGTCATTTAAAGCACCGCTTGGGCAAATGTAGTGAGGCGAATAGGACTGCCCTTCGATTCCCAGCTCCAGGAGCTGTGTCACACCCACCCTTAAGACAGCCTGAGCCAGCCAAAAAAAAAGAAAACCAAACTCCTTCTCAGACTTTAGGGGGCAGGCTTGTGGGACCGCATTTCTATCCCCAGCTCCACATGCCACACCGCATCCACACTTAAGGTGGCCTGAGCCAGCCCAAAAAAAAAAAAAAAAAAAATTCTTCTCATACCAGCCACACCCCCGGGGCATGCTGAGACAGCAATTGAGACTGGGTGCACCTATAATCCCAGCTCTTGGGAGGCTGCAAACAGGCAGATCACTAGTCCGATCTAGTAGTGAGACCCTGAACACCCTGTAGGCCCTTCCCTAAAATACAAAAAAAAAAGATTCCTAGAAGTGGCATTCTGATCGCATGGTGTGCCCGTTTATGGCTCAGTGCATTACACAGCTGCTCGTCAGAGAGTTGTGTTGATTCACGACATCCCCTGCTCCGGGAGAGGGCAGTTACCTGCATCCCAGTAAGTGCTCAGGCGACACAAGTGCAGCAGCTCACTGCGATGGTTCCAGGTGAGCGCATCATCCCTTGTGTGTTACTCATTGCATCTTCTTGTCTGTAAATTCACTTCTCTTCAGCAGTTGGAGTAAGACACTAACTGATGCTGGTGACGAGCATCATCCCTGCTTGGAGTTCGCTTCTCCATTCGTTGTGGGATATTTGGGAACACGCTTTTCCTCCTTTGAAAAGACCCCTTACAGCCTTCTTGTGAGAATACTTGGTCTCTGAAAATTTACAACTTGGCAAAAATGCTCCTCTCATCTGTTAATGGAGCATGACCTGAGGAGGGTAATTTCCCCACAACTACTGTCAGCTAATCGGAGAAACATCTAGGATAACCTTTTTCTCTGTGTCAGTATGTTGGTCTCCAGGGTCAGAAGTAGAATAGAAGACAAACAGAATAAAATATCCTATTTCCTCCTATTACTGTTCCTTTTCAAACGGGAATTTTGCCTCTGTGTGACCCAAGTTCTCCTGCACACCCTCCTGCCCCTCCGAGTGTTCAGTGTATCTTTCAAATCTTTGCAGATTTCTTTGTAACTCTAATCCTACTTTCAAAGCAGCAAGGTGGTTCCCAGCTCAGCTTGGGTTTAAAGAACTATAAACTGTTTCCAGCTTCTGAGGCATGATTCCTAAAACTGGTGCCACGAGGTCTCTTATTTTGAACATTTTGAAAATCTTATATTTTATTGTCTTCTTAAGCCTCCATTACTCTGTAACCGCTGATGCTTTGTAACCTCTGGTTCTATAATTTTGTCTTTCAGCCATTTTAGTTTTTCCTCCTAGGTAAGAAAGAATAGTATTTATTTATTTATTTATTTAGCATGTGTGGTATTGGGGATTGAATCCAGGGTCTTCAGCCTGATCTACATCCCCTGCCCTTTTCATTTTTTAACTTGGGACAGGATCTCGTGAAGTTCCAAGTTGCCCAGGATGGGCTCTAACCTGTGATTCTCCTACCTCACCTTCCTGCGGTGACAAGATTGCAAGCGTGCACCACTGGGTCTGTCTCAGCTCAACTTTTAATAACTGTTTTAGAAGATGACACTTTAATTCTGTTCCCCTAGTTCTCCCTCCTGGATCCTGATTGAATCATCGTCCAGTGCTGAGGACACTCGTATGCTGTACGAGACACTGAAATCAAGTCGTTGCTGTTCAAAAAACAATTATGTAGAAGCAAAACTTCCCAGAGCATTAGAGCTCAGATATACACACACATGTGAAAGGCAGTATGCACTGGTTGACACAGAGTTGAGAAACAAATTCCGTATCTATTAAAATAGAATAGATATTTTTATGTAACCGCATATGGAAAAGTATTAAATAAGAAGCCAGTAAATGTTCCCTGACTGAAGTTGCTACTAATTAGCTAATGGCCTTGAAAAGCCTCTGAGGTTTGCATCTGTAAAATTGGAATCAGTTGGTGATTTTCAAACTTCGGGGTTTTGTCCAAGAACACAACTCAATATTCCAGTAAAAACCAAAATGTTAACTAGACACCTGAAGAACAACTCTGCTTGAAAAAGGGCCAGAGGCCCAGAGCGCTGCCTAAGCATCCCCAGCCTCCCCCCTCCTCAGGCCTTCAGTGGCTGCTTCCAGGAACCCTCAGATTACTCCTTACCATGATGCAAAACTGACATTAAAAAAGACCGAGTTCACTTGAAGTTCTACAGTCCTGTGATTCCCTGTAGTTTGAACACATAGTGCTAGGATTAGGGTGTGCACTAATCCTTCTAATGAGTGTCCACATGATAAGGCGATGCATCCCTGTGCCAAGGCCCAGGTGCCCTGGGATATTAGAGGGTAGAAAAGTGGCCCCTGACTTGCCTGAATTTTCTTTAATGTGAATAATGAATTATAAGTCCTTTTATAGAGTTCTTCCTTTGTGCCACAGACTGTGCTGTAGCTCATCCTGCCTTAGCTGCTTTGATCTTCATCATCAGCTTCATCCTGAAGTCCTCCCTGTCCTGCTCAGGCAGACCCCTAGAGCTGGAGGGAATGAGGCTGTCAGGGCCTCTGCTCTGTGCCTTCCAGAGCTTCTCAAAGCTGGAGCCCATCCCGTAATTTAGGTTCTAATTTTTGAGTCCCCTTCTAGAAGAAATATTCTTTGGTCACCTGTATACCCTAGGCCCCTTGCTTCATTTAATTCACAGCATTAATTATTGTCTGCATGAAGAGCTAGTTTGCTCGTTATTTATGTTTAATCGTGCTTGTTTTGCAAACAGGGGAAGCTGAATTCACGGAGAATAGAGATTGTGTCTGTCTTGGCCATCACCCAGCACCCTGAAAGTGGCCTGGCCCCACTTGGTCTAGAGAAGGAATAAATGAGCCAGAGGAGGAGAAGGTGAAGTGCAGAGAGTATGCTAAGCCATGTCACTGATATGCAATGGAACATGAATTCAAACTCAGGTTCAACCCAAGAGCAACCCCTACCTACCATTCGTTTTGGCCTGGTGGAACCTTTGCTGCTCTTATCAATGCCCATATCTCCCTGACAGAATGCTAATAAAATAAGGATTCATTGACAGTGAAGATCTTCACATTGGTCCTTGGTTGCCCTCCGCGTTTGCTGGCCCTCTCTCTCATCATAGGCCCAACACGTGGCACCTCAGCAGTTCCTTGTTAGGCGCTTCCTGGTTCTTCACGGTGCTCTCTTACCTTGAACCAGAAATCTGTCTTCACGCGTCATTCTCTCACAGGTCCCTTTTCCTTAGCTAGTGGCAAAGGTGTGTTTCAAGAACCTGCGTCCCTAGCACTGGCTTCCAGTGACTGGTTTTGTCTTTGCAAGCTGTCTTCCTTGAAAGACGTTTTCATGCCGTAGTTGCTTCCCCTTTAGCTTACGAGTGATAAAGACTGACAAGGAGATGTTGGGGAGAGTCACTGAGCTCCTCAGACACAAGACACAGTATGCGTCTGTTCAGCTCTGTTCTTTGTGGTCCCTGGCTCTGGCTTTTGGCCTCAAGAGCAGCTTAATGCAGGCTACGCTGTGGTTTCTGCAGTCCCCACCGGTGGCAACTGGTTCCCGAGAATGTTACCTGTTGTGAATCGCATGAAGAACCTAACTTTTATCTAAAGCCAAAGTTTCTATTCTGTTAGGGACAAGGAAATAGAGGAAAAATAAGAGAATGGCAGCCACTGTCTAGTATGCTCTGTGAGCCACGTGTTCTAAAGCCCCCACTGGGATCGTCGCACTTAAATACAGTAGCATGCTCTGCGGAAGCAGCAGAGGCTCTTTTTTCTTTTCTTTTTTTTTTTTTTTTTCATTTCAACCTTAATTTCTATTTCCTATGTTCGAATAGTGTCGCATCCTCAGTGTTATCACTGGTTAGGTGCGATAATCCCTAAAAGCACCTAGCGCAGTACCCAGCATGGAGTTAGCACTTGAGAGCTGTCGGTTGCTGTGGTCGCCGCACTCCTTTCCTGACACTGAATGGATCAGGTGGTTTTGGATCTCGACTCACAGTGGAGCATACAATTTTCTGCTTCAAATCAACATGCCGTTCGGCTGCAGACAGAACAATAAGGGAGGAAGAGCAGTATAGTAGGGGACAGGAGTCTGCGGTCAGGCAGTGGGACCTGTGGGGTGCCTCAGCTGCTGAGAGCTTTTGCTTCTCATCTGTGTGTGAGACATGTGAACCTGGTGATCTCGAAGGCCCTTTACCTCCCGTATAGGTTCCGTGTCTTAGTCTGTTTCCTGTGGCTGTGACTGAACATCACAGACTAGGAATATGTACAGTATAAAGGTCTAGTGGGCTCATGGTATGCGAGTGGGAAAGTCCAGGAGCACCACTGGCCTCAGGTGAGGCTTTCTGGCTGTACCTCGGCGTGCCAGCCACAGCAAGCAGCGACCTTGGCGTTCTGTTCCTGTTCTGCTAAAGCCACAAATCCCATCACAGGCCCCCAACTTGATGACCTTACCTAGTCCTAATTATTGTCCAAAGGCCCCCCAAAAAATTCCATCAGTGTATGACTTTGAAGAATAAGTTCACACAACACACTCAAATTAATACATCCCTCCAGATAGTCCAAAATGTGAATTTTACCCAAATGAGGGTTGCATTTCTGTATTTCTAGCCATTTCTCAGCCCATGCAATAAAAATGAATGAGACACAGATCACCCCAGTAGACAATGCATTAGGACATGCCTAGTCAGTGAGATCCACAAAGGGCTTTGTAGACTCTCTTCAGCCTCCTCTTCTGTAAGTAACTAGTATTTTAGGGATTTTTCAAAGAAAGTCCAGCACTGAATGCATTGCTGGTGATGTTCAGGTTTTGTTTGTTTTTAAGTCGATTCATAATGATTCCTACTGCACGGGATGTGGAATGTGGCCCTGAGCAATCTGTTGGTCCGGGAGTCAGGAGCCTGGGAGTTTCCTTGCTGCTCCTCCAACTCACACCGACTGCTTCTCTTTTAAAGGGCGTTGGTCTTCTTTGGGCCTTCATTTTTTTAACTGTCAAACTAGAGGACTTGCTAAAAATGTCTTCCAGTTTTAAAACTCTACCACTAAGTTCTCCATGTGAGAACAATGTTCATCTGAAATCCGATTGACAGAAAAGCCTTCTGTCTTTTCTCCTTCCTTTGCCAAGTGTAATGAGAGATGGGATGGAAAAAAATATTCTGCTGTGAAAAGGTTCATTCAGCCTTTTCTTAATAGATCAAGTGGTTGGTATTTCTGCTGGCTCCTGAAATACATTACAAGTCACAATTTGGAAAAAGTTCCAAAGCAGCTTCAAGCCTTCCTGCTGAATTTGGATACATCTTTAGGTCTTACTCCGTAGCTCATCCTTAACAACTGACAAAATATTTACTTTGCTGGGTACAGAAAAGGGTAACATTTTCCAAAATATTAAACGAAGTTGGATTCAGAACACAGACAATGAGGCAAAAAGTTGGACCTCCGTCTGCAGCCATGTCACTGAGTCATTTTCCAGAGTGCCACAAGAAGCAGGTCTTGGTAGGGCCTGTGTTCCACGGCAGCTCGAAGCAAGCCAGAGGCCAACTAGCCTCTGTGCAGCCTGCCTGCTGGTGCGGCCAGTGGTTCTGAGTGTGGTGCCCATGCCACCAGCATCCTCTGGTCTGTGGCTAGACACCCAGGTTCTTAGAACCACCCCCAGACCACTGACTCAGGTCTCGTGAGAGTTGGCTCAGCAATCTATGGGATCCTGAGTCCTCCAGAAAATTAAGAGCAGATTATCCTAGAGCTGATAAAAGCCTGGGAACCATTGGTTTAAGTCTGGGAAGGCTCTGGGGGCTTATTTCCTTTCCAGTTGAAAGAGTGAAGCAAAGACAAGACTGGTAGTGAAAGCTCCCATTAATAAATTAAGTTTTTAATGGAAATGAATTTTAACTTTGGAAGGATTGCACTTTAAAATGCCTCCTTCCCTCTGCGCCTCTCTTTCCTAACCCTTTACTCACCCTCACCACGTGCTTAAGGCAATAGGGTCTGAGTTACTGTTAGTCTCAATGTAAAACAGTAACAGTGCACTGCGGTTCGGTTATCATGCTTGGATGAAGCTAGTGATTTTGTTAAAAACTAATTGCTTCTTTAAACAACTCATCTAAGGCCCAGCCTAGGGTGAAAAAGTAGACAGAAATTGAATGACTACAATTTGTAATCCTCTGTTCTGTTAATGAGCCAACTCTCTCTTAACAGAGAAACTATTTTTAATAAGTAAATTGTGATTTCTTTTAAATGAAATTACTGGAAATCACTATAGTCACCCACTTTAATGAAGAAGTAGGCTATCATTTTAATAGCTTGTTTCTTTCTACAATTGCAAATCATCAAGAGAAATAACAGTCACTCTGAGAATACGTCCTGGTGCCACTCCCGGCTGTCTCCTGCCTGGCCTTCTCTCATCTGTGTCACCTGCACAGCCACTGCAGTCATCTGAGCTATGACCTTTGTCCTGCAGTCTTATGCTTGGCGATGTCATTGGGTCCCAGGGTTTCTACTCCTGCATCTGTTGCTTTGGAAGCTTCACAAGTCTGTAAACCGAGAGGATGATTTGGCTCCTGACTTCCAGCCAATATTTCCAGCAGCTTCAGTGTCCTTCCAGCACCTTAAAGACCACAGATCCAAAGCAGGACGTGCCATCTTGTACCCATCTTTGCTCTTCCTTGGCTCTCTTGCGATGACCTTCCCTGCTCTGCGCCCTTCACATTCTACTGTGAAGCAGCAACTCTTAGAAAGCCTGTAGCTTTGGTGACTGTATAGATGTGCAGTTGTGTGGATGTGTTACCAGTGTGCACTTAGGCAACTCAGTTCTCAGATCTTCAGCTTCTTCCTGGGTCCACAAAAGGATTGTTTTGAAGAATAAAATAAGGGAGCATGCACAAAAAAATGCCTGTGGGTGCCTGGGGATCTAGCTCAATGGGAGAGTGCTTGTCTGGCAGGCACAAGTCCCTGGTTCAAGCCCCAGGACAACAACAACAAAATAAAAACAGATTGTATAATGTATTATCCAAACCAGAACACACCGAAAGAGAGTGAATGTGGCCATTGTTAGTGGTTATTCCATGACAAAAAAGTTTGAGGTCGTAAACTCAGACTGTGCCAAGCCAAGCAGGATGTGTGTTCGTGCGGGGCATTTAGTGTTGTGACGTGCTGTAGGTCCTCAGTAAGTACTCGTCCCCTTTCTGCTCTTCCTGCCGATGTTTGTCTGCACAGCGTTCTGACTCTACCCTTCATTGTCATTCCACCTGTCCTCATGTGTCTGTCCCTGTCACACCCAGACTACTGTAATGTTCTCACACCTGGGCTCTCTGCCTACCACTGTTTCCCCTCGGTGTACTGTTTCTGGGTTAATCTGGTGACACTGCAGCCCTCTGACCATCCTTTGGCTTCTGATCCATTAACAACTGTCCCATGGCTCCCTAAATAGACTTAACTCCCCACCCCAAGTGGATATTAACAGTCTCCCTGCTGAAGATCTAATAGGTCTGAACTCCACACTGACCTTGCTACTACCTTGTGCCGGGTAAATACGCCCTTCTCCCTGCTGCACTCTCTTCCCTGGGGCCTTTACCTGTGCTGTCCTCCCTGCCCTCTGTCTGCATCCTGACCCCCGTGACCCTTCAGGTTGAAGTGTAACTGTTCCTGGTCTCCCTTTGCCATTTAAATTCTCCAAAGAATGTTTCATTTGGATCCTAGAGTGCTTGTTGTACTCTGTTTTATATGGTAATTAATCAGGTTTATGTCTTCAACATCCCACAAGGAAGGGGCTGGAAAGCAGCAAGTATATGTTGCTTGTGCCTCTTGGCATCAGATATTCTAACATAGGAGGAGCTCAGTAAATGTTGGTCAAGGGAATGAATGACTGAAGGAAAGTCACTTTGTTAAAAATGCATTTGGTTGTTACAGGGTTTCATTATGCAGCTTGGACTCATAGTGATCCTTCTGTTTTGTCTCCTCAGCGCTGGGATTATAGGTGTGCTCCACTATCCCTCCACTGTGGCCGGCTCAGCTCACCTTAGGAGTGGGGCTGACACAACATGTGGTGCCGGGGATAAAACCACGGTCCCTGTACTTGCCTAAGCTTGCCTAAGCAGGTGCTTTAGTCCACTGAGCTATCTCGCCATCCCCTGAAAGTCACTTTTGCTCTGCCAGTGATGAAATACTGTTGTTCATTTCTTGAATAATATCCAAAATTTTCTAAAGAATATGGCAAGGATTCCTATTTATTTTGCTTTTAATTTAAACAATTGAAACTAGGAATCAAGATTGAAAGCCATGATTGATGATGTAGAGTGTGCCTAAGGAGAGTCACATGGAGAGAAAACATTCTCTCAGGCTTTCACAGAGAGCACATTGGCCAAGCAATGGCCATGACTCATCCACATGGTTGACACTGACAAAGGTTCTACAATCTGAGGTACAGGATCTCAGGATAAATCCTGAGGGGATTTCACTGACCTTATCAGACCCAAAAGCTACAACTCTTGTTGCATAGGTCCTGCTTTACCTTGGTCTTAACCATCCAGCAGAAAAGTATAAAAACGAAGTATAAGGAGTAAAGCCATGGTGTTATGTTGAGCTGTGGGGGATTCAGGTCAACAATTTCTGACATTGCCAGTGAAGCAGAAGACCCAATACTATTATGAACTACTGAACTCTTTTAGAATATTTTGCTGAGTTTACACACCTATAATATTTAAATGATGGAACTTATCAAAAAAAAAGGGGTTACAGATGAATGTCCATTTTGTATCTGTGTATTCAAAGTGGGTAGGCTAGATATGTAGTTACATTCTCTTAATGAATAGAGGGATTTGTTCTAATGGTGTTTGTAGATAGGATATCAAGTCCGCATCTTGTACAGCAATTAACCACTGGGAGGAATGTATTCAGTGTGTTAATTATTGAAACTGCCCTACCAATTTGGTTTGAAACAGTCTCATTGCTATTTGTTTCTCAATAAAATTATGGAAAAAAAGATTGAAAGCCATTTCTGATTTAGTGAGTCAGTGAGAGTAAATTTTCTGAAACCACTTTCCTGGAGTGTCACAGTGTTATTAGCATCATTTGCCTAAAAGGACAAAATTATTTGGTAATTTCAGAAAAATATCACTGGTCAAACAGGTGTATTCTACTTGTGCACGTAGTGAAAATTGGTCATTTGCTTATTCTTGAGTTTTAGAAAGTGCATAAAATCAGCCTTGACTGTCACTTCCCCAGCTCCAAAACCTGTGGTTTTCTTTGCTTTTTTCTTGTTCCTGCCCCAACATAAGATACACATTTAAGGTAATAAAATCTGACCGTCTCTTTCAGCAGACTATGTTTGCAACAGTATTGTACATAGTCCGTAAGGCAGCTTTGACAAAGGGAACATCTGTGACTAAAAGAACAGGTTCTATTAAGTTTTTTAAAGTCTTTTTTCTTGACATCTTTTTAAGAGAAAGCTTCTTGTTTGACTCCCAGAGGTGCTCTGTATAGTAGTCACACCTACTTAGCCTGCCATTCAAGTGACAGTCCTACGTCCCCTGCTCTTTAATTTTTTAATTCAAAGGGTCTTTTTCTTTGCATGCATTAATTGCTCAAATAATTCTGTTAACTGCACCGAATATTTTTTACTGCACTCTTATCTCAGCATGGGTTTTTAAAAGTAAGAATACAGGCAGTTCACTTTTATTGAATTTGAAATACTTGGGCCTCAGAATTAGCATAATTTTATGAAAATTATATAGAAATTGCTTAACTTAGCTGGCCGTTAAAATATTAATAGGTTACCGCAGAGAAGCTCATTCCTGTCCCTCTCAGGGTATTTGGGGAGGTCCAGGCAGGCGATCAAGCTTCTTATTTCGTTTGTTACCCTAATGTCCTAAAGACAGATAACCTTCTGCCTCAACCCTGCTGTCAAGTGAAGACCCTTGACGAAGAGGATAGACTTCTCAGAGGCAGGAAGTTTGTTTCAGCAAGAATTTCACCTGTAGGCAGGCAGGCAGCGTGCTTATCTAGTCCCTCAGCTGTGTAAGGCACTAGCGGAAGTGTGAGGTGACAGTGGAAACGGCCCAGAGTAGGCGCTGCCATGCAGAATAGACTGTTTACTGGGGACAAGCCAGTCTGGCTGTGCCAGTGCCTGTACCTCCTGCCCCTTCTGTACCTCTGTTTAGCACAGTTGGCACCAGCAGGAAGACTTTAGAAAGCATCAATGAGAGTTCTTTCATGCATCCTCCAGCTTGGTGCTGGAAAATTCTGGACTGTTTAGTCTGAGAACTTAGAAAATTAAGGCAAAACACAAGACCAAAACAAAACCAAAATGGAGCCTGATTTTTAAGGCCTAAATATCTCTAACCATCAGGAAGACATATCTTCCATTTAGCCCCAAGACCAGTGATCCCTTTAAGTGAAAATGTTTTCACATGGAGAATCCTCACAGGTACTGTAAGGTTCTTTTGACAGGGTTCCTTTGACGCAAAAAACAAAGACGTAGCCATTGGGAGTGACAGAGTGTCGGTGGAGCTGGGGGTGGGCAGGGACCCCTGCTCTAGGGATACACAGCCCGAGGGGCCCAGAACCAGCTAGCAGGGGCTGGAGACCCAGGCATGTCTGGCTGTGAGAAGAACACAAGTGTCTTCCCTTGGTGACCCTACTAATGGGGCTCGGCTCTACACCCAGATCTGGCTGTTGGATCTTTCGCTTCCTTATCCACCTCTATTTTAGCTTTTCCTTCCTCCTTAGTGATTCCAAGCATGTTTAAGAAGTGAAAAAACTTCTAACAGTGTCATATATTTAAAGCCTTTCCTGTCAGCCTCCCGTTGTCTGTGCCTAGGCTGTATGTTCCCTCCATGGGATCCCAAAGGGTTCCTTGGGGCGCACTGAAAAACTGCTCTGCCTCTTAGCCTTGGCTTTCTCACAGTTGCCTTTTCCTGGTAACCTGTTGTGGCTGCTTCAGTCTCTGCCAGGCAGACTACTGCACTGTATAGTACTCATTTGCACTAGTCGTACTATTTATGTACAGACTGGACTATTCTGAATGAAGGGTCCACCTCTGATCCCATCACTTGTGGCCCAGGTGAGGATTGCGGAATGTGGCTCGACCTGGGGCGAGGGAAGGCTGTCCCTTCAACAGCGGCTGGGTGAGGCCGTGGCTACCGTGACTGCCACATGAGGAGCATGGAGCAAGTAGCCCAGCACCTGGCTGGGAGACTGGTCAGGCCAAGGCGTCGAGCAGCCATAGGTCAATGGGCAGGAGAGAACAGGCTGAGGGCTAGAAGAGGAGCTGCGAAGCTGTCAGGGGCGAAAGGACTGGCCTTGCTTATGCAGGTAAGAGCAGTTCAGGAGCCTGATTTCAGGCACTTCTGGGTGCTCAACAGCAAATGCAGGAGTAACTCTCACCCATGTGATTGATTAGTTCCAGAGTGAGTGTGGGGCCTGGAACAGAGGAAGCAAGAAGTGACCTGTAGGAGCCTCTTTGGGGAGGCACGCATCTGGCTTTTTATCATGTGTTTTCCTTTTTCGTGATGTTAGGTATGAAGTGCTGACTCCAACTCCATTTCAGAGCTCAATTCTTAGTTCCTGTAAAAGCTAAAGGTTTTTTTTGTTTTGTTTTTTCCGCCATGAGCCACTGGTTGGCAGGATGTTTGGCGAAGACCTTTGGGTCGGTGTTAGGTCACTCCACCGCTGCCGTGACAGAAACTCAGCATTGGAGCTAGCCAGAGGAGGTGGGACATTCCCAGCCACAGGACACAGAGCGTGGCCCTAGGGGAGCCTGGGGCCTCCAGCGGGGACCAGGCCTGACTGCAGGCTACCCTTGGATGTGGTTTTATGACCCCCTGAGGAAAGCAGCTCTGATCCCTGGAATGTGTACAGAGCGCTAAAAACAATTTGTCCTGGCCACTAACATTTGAAGACCTCTGCCTCCAAAAGGGAATTAGTCTGAAGAGATTCAAGTTGTATCTTTGGCTCTGACACAAGCTCGTTGTGCAATTTGTTCCACTTGCACAGCCTTCTAGTTTCTCTTTCAGTGAGAGAATCATCACCCAATTCATACACTCAGGTTGGGGATCCCAGTGAGGCATGCCAGACAACTTATTTATTATCCATTCTCTTCTCTGGGTTCTATCACGAAAGGCCCAGCTTGTTGGGAACTGGGGAAAATATATTTTATATTGTAATGTATGTTTCCAAATTTGCAATTCAATGTTCAGAAACTAACCAGCAAATGGTCCCTGATGTTACAGCACCCCCTTCGCAGTGAGCCGCCATGACAGCACTGACTGATCGTGTTTCTCACGCGAGCTGGGCCACCGTGCCACTGCTGGTCCATTGTTCTTACTGCAGTAGACAGCACCATCCCTACAGGGACCCTCCACAGAAAATGGTGGCCAATACAATGCCATTGCATTGAGGTTTTTTTTTTAAGCCCTTTTATAGCAATTACATTGATTGTGTACTTTTGATATTTAGACTTTCAGAAAAAATGATCTTTGACTACAGTCAAAAACAATGTTGCTGAGGGTTTTTTAAAATTTTTTAGTGCAGGGTCTACAGGGTCTCACTACACAGATTGGACTTGTAGTGATTCTCCTGTTTTCAGCTTCCCCAGTGAGTTATAGGCACACACCACCATACTCAGTCTTGGTCGCAGTGTCAGTGTGCCCCAGGGGTTGGGCCAGCATGGCAGCCAGGGATCAAACCTCCAACCCCTACATCTGCCTAAGCAGGTGCTTTAATCCACTGAGCTGTCCAGCCGGCCCACCCCTAATGTTGCTGGTTTTATGACAATATTTCATGTGTACCCTGCCCCACCTAAAGTACACATCACTGAGGGAGAGCACATGACCTCAAATTTCTCTACAGAACATTTTCTGATTATACCACTTAGTTTTGTTAGAAGAAATTTTAAATGTTGTTCAAAGCACACAGAGCTTTTCTAAGCTTACTATTAACTAGAGTTTTGTTGTTATTTTTTTTTTTAAGTAAGGTCTCTCTACACAGCTAGGACTTGTAGTGATCTTCCTATCTCACCCTCCCTAGCACTGGAATTACAGGTGTGCACCACCACCCCCAGTTTCAGTGGCTGGCACCGTGCGCCCCGGGTTCTGGGGCAGGCACAGTATGAGTTAGTGGGGATTGAACCTGGGTCCTTGCACTTGGCAGGCAGGTGCTTAGACCACTGAGCTATCTCCCTAGCCATTAACTAAAGTTTTATCTCATCACTTGCCTTCCTTTTAACCAAAGAAGAAGAGATTCAAGAAATTTAAAATACCAGCCTGATTCTATTACTTCCATGCTTAAAATCCTTCATGGGCTCTCCAGCCGTAGCATTTCTACAGTCAGTAGTACAGGTATTACTAGTTGTGTCTTGTAGTTGTGTCTTGTATCATGTAGTGATACAGGAAATGATTTTATGAATATAATGTAAAATATTTTACTACTTTTGTATTTTACTGCATATTGTGAAAAAATTAATGCACATTAAAATAAAACTGTAAAATAGATTGCATATTATTATGCACTGAGAATGAATTATACATTAAGAAAATTCATATTGATATTACCCTTTAATATATATGTATCAATGAAGGATATTATTACTTAGAATGGTAAGTAAATTAAGTGAATCAGTCAGCATAGAATCATTTAGAAAATACCAACTGGCATTACAGTTGCTCATAAATGTGGGGAATCTCATAAGGATAGAATGAGATGACTAAAACTTGACAGATGTTAGAGAATATGAAAATAATCAGTATGAGAGAATGTGAAAAATGTTGGCAAGTTGGTGAGTAGGACTCCTCAGTTTGTCCCCAGCTGTGTGTGCAGTCACACCACACTTCAGCTCCTTCACAATTATTTCCTGCTTCTTAAACATGCAACATGTCTTCCATTCTTGAATTCACATATTGACTTCATACGCATGACCTTAGGAAAGCCACTTAACTTCTTTGGGCTTTCTTTTCCTCATCTGAAGAAACAAATGGGACTAAAAATAAATGCACTGCCTCCCAGAAGGTGCTTCTTAAAAAAAGGTCCTGGATACCATAGCACTGTGTCGATTTAATAAAGTATACAGATACAGGGGACTATAATATTTTATCCCTATATTTCTCATGGTGCATAACAAGCGATCATTAAGGAATAATGAATGACTGCACTAAGATTCAAGTTTGAAACAGCATTTAATTAAGGAAGCATTTGTGGAATGGCACTGCCTACTATAAGCATATTGAGAAAACGACCCCTGCCATCAGAAGTTGAACCTAGTGAAGGAGACTGACACCTGAAGAGGTGACAGCAGTATAAGTTATAAGATTTCTGTTTTTTAATAGTGATAAGGTAAGGAACATTAACTTAGCAGGGGAGCTTCCCAGAGCAAGCAAGGCTCTGCTGCATCTTTCAGGAAGAGGAGGAGTGAGTTCATGGCCACGTGAGGAGGGCTCTGCTGGCCAAGAGCTGGCAGAACTGTAGGCCAACTCTGTCCCACGGGGAAGGACTGGAGCACCAGTCACAAATGCAACCCAGGTTCAACGAAAGTACAATGGGAGGAATGGGGTCAGTTCTAATAATATATTACATTTAGTTCAACAAATATTAAATATCATCATTTAATAAGTAATCAGTATTTTCAAAATAATATGAGACATTTTACATTCTTCATTCCAAATCTTCAAACTCTGGCCTGTATTTTACACTTACAGCAGTGTCAGTTTGGACTAACCATATTCCAAGTGCTCAGTAGCACATATGTTTAATGACTATGCAGTAAGCTGAGCGTTCTTTGATCTGCCTACTTCACGGTTGTACATGGATACTGGCGGAAGATGAAAGCAAGATGTAGTCAGATACGAGAATGCCAAGGCCCTAGAGGCCAAGATAGCTGAATCAATCCCAGTTTAATCACAAAGGCAACCAGGCATCATGGCAGCTCTGAAACATTTAATACTGAACAGGTATGATTTGAGGGTTGGAAGAGTTCTGCTGGCAACCGTGGAAAAGGACCGATCAGGGAGGCGCAGTGCAAGGCAGTGTCTCCCGGCGCTGTGTTCCTCTGTGGTGCTTGATGGAATTTTCATATAAATGCAAGCTGTTAGTACACAATGCTTCACAATTTTATGAGTTTTAACTGCTTTCTGGCTATTTATGACAAAGCTTTAGTAGAAGAGGAACTAAGAGTATCAGTTTTAAACGATAACAAGTTGGGGTGTGGCCACTTTTAGGCTTCACCTAAGCAGCTCTTCCTGTGAATTTTCCAATCAAACAGGCAGCTTAGTGTCACCAAATGCCTTGTGCCAGCCACTTGCCCCTATGGTGACACGTGAAGGGCCCACTGTCTCCTAAACAGCTCCCATGCCGATGTGGCCATGGCCCTGAAGTCTAACTAGTAATGCCTTCAAGGCACTTTGAGGGAAAAATTGACTTTTCCTGTCAGCTTTTCTCAGAAGGCGAATGTCTTGAGCAGGCTACATATATTTTCACCACATCCTGCCTATAATTATGTTCTTTGTTATCCTTTCCCCTTACGGCAGGAGAAAAGCTTCCAGAATTCATTATGTTCTCAGGATTGCCAGCCTCACAGCCCCCTGTTTCCTGCTCTCTGCTCTGCCTTGTGCATTCTGCTCCGTGGCATCCTTTGAGTTTGACCGTTTTCTCATCCATAATGTCACAAGTCAACAAATAATTCTGGCTGGAGGAGAGCTGATGAACAGGGACCTTCATTGGGTGCTCTTGCAGGGTCACATGTGGCAGTGTCCCCTCTTCCTGCTGCTCTGGGGGCTCCCAGGCCTCTGTGCATGGCCCTGAGTCTCACGCTGGTAACTCAGGTGGCTGAGGGGCAGCCCATGAACAGGGCCAAAAGCTCCGAGAGCAGAGGAGTTGTCCAAAGTCTCACTCCTGGGGTCTGCCCCTCCCTGGGAATTACCCAGCCCCCTCTTCCCACAGCCCAGAAAGGCGCTCAAGCAGAGTGACCTATTACCATCTGTGTGGTGCATGTGTAGTGGGGTAGCTCCGCTCTTTCTCCAGGTGTTTCTTCGATCTTCTATTTTAAGCCTAAATTTTAGGCCCTACAACAGCTTAAATTTCAAAACCAAGTCCTATAGCATATCACCTTGAATAAATCACTTATTTTACTCAAATCAGAGCCCAAGAAATTCAGGAAAGGTGTGTGGTTCGATGAGGTAATAAATGGTAGAATCTGCGCTTCTAAAAGCCGTGCTTCTGCTGTGGAGAACCGTTATTCCTTCTTTCTCTGTAGTGTACAGAGTCTGCTGAGTTATTGGAAAGTCCTTTTCTGCTTTCTTTAAGCAGTTAGGGACTGCTGGGAAGCTGGTGCCTGCCTGGCATCTGTCCATGGTGCTTGAGAAGCATTCAAGGTGTTGTGGAAAATGACAAAGCCCTCCACCCCCACCCCCCAGAGTTGTGGCCACTTCTGCTCCTGGTGGTGGGGATGGGATAGACAATGCTGCTGTGAGGAAAAGGAGACTTGGACCGCGGCCATGCTTCCCATGGTTAGTGCCACGCTAGGCAATTAGTCTTTTCAAAGGTAAAATATTTCCTTTTATGATCTCTTCCTCCCACAGTCATAAAAGAAGAAAAAGTAAAATTGCTCTGGAAAACTTCAACAAGGCTGAGACTCCTGCTGCTTTTGTCAATTGCCTTCTTTCAAAGATAGATTAGAGTGATTAGAGATAAAGCTCTCAGTGTCCCTAAGGGGGATTCCCAAAGAAAAGAGAAAATCCTCCAGACTTCCCCCACCTGGTAGGGAACATCACAGGCCTTCCAGGAGTGTTCTTTCACTAGAGAAGAAAATATTGATTGAACCCTGACTGGGAATTACAGTTGTCTTTGTATGGGGGAAGAAAATGTTTAATTATTGGAGAAATAAATAGAAAGGTGAGGGAGGACCCCGCCAGCTCTTATTGCCTTGCTGGGTCCTCTTTTTTTAATCAGAGATTTGTAAAAATGTTCTTTTAGAGTGGGGCAAGTAAGGATTTCTCAGGAAGATCTCAATTAAGATAATTTTATTAGTGAGGAATGGATAGAAATTAGACTCCAGAAACAAAACCAACACCATTGACAGTCGTATGCAAAATGATACCTTAGCCCTTTTATTGAGAAGGTAGCTCTTCATGACTGGTGGTGAGTACTCCATGACACAGAACATGAGCAGAGACACTTGAAGAGCAGGGACAATCTGATGGATTGAAATCTGATTGTCTTGGAACAGAGCAAAGAGATGATTCTCCCTGAGCTCAAATGCATTTCCTGAGGGCCAGGCCAGGTAGCTTAGCAGATGAAAGAGCCTGCTTATGCAGATGCAGGGACGGGTTCAATCCCCAGCTACCATGCTGGCCCCACCCTCAGAGCTTGCTGAGACAGCGATTGAGACTGGGAATGGTGGCACATGTCTGTAATCACAGCTCTTAGGAGCCTGAAAGAAAAGGAGGATCACTAAGAGTTTGATCTGTATAGTGAGACCCTATAGACCCTGTACTAAATAAAAAAATAATAATAATAAAAAACATTTCCTGGTATGGTGATGTTGAGTTGGTGGGGAGATCCTGATTATTACTATGTGGCCTGCATGTGCACCTGGATTCATTCATTCATTCATTCATTCATTCATTCCTTAACCATACAATGAGAGTCCACAGAAGAGCAGACCGTCTTTCAGGTACCAGGAATTTAAAGATGGTGGCTTATACATGGGTGTCGCTGGGGAGCTTCCTCTTGGGTCCTGATGCAGCAAGGACCCCTCACTCATGGGTCCTTGTGTTTGTTTTATGCCCTTAATGAAAGAATTCAGTCAGACACCTGGGTGCCCAGACAGAACTAGAGGTGGGATGTACTACACCTACAGAGCGGGTTGCCCCTTCAAGCAGGAAGATGGGCAGTGTCGTGAGACATGTGTGCCAAATGTGAATTTGGATATATTTTTAAGCACACAAAATTACTTCTGAAATTTAGGGAACTGTGATGATTGTCATTGTTTATTTACACAGTGTATATGTTCAAGAGCATTCTCTTCGGAGTTATTTTGGAATGTCGGTATCTCAAAAATGTCTTTTCTCTCAGGAGCTTTAATCATGTAGGAATCCAAATCATGTCTTTGGCAAAGAGCAGGAGGATCTTTAAAGAATTTCCCCCTTTCTGATAGTATTGGGTGTAGATTCATGCGACCCAGGAATGCCGTATGCCTTGACTTGGTCGCCAAGTATCAGAAGAAATTGCACAGTGTGTGACCTTGAAGTGTCATTGTGCTTTGTGGGGTCATTTCAGGTCTGAGACCTACAAAGGATTATAAATCTGAAACAATTTATATTTTTATTCCACCTTTAGAGACACATACCATATGACTTCACAGAGTCATACAGTGACAAAAGGAAATTTTATTTAGAAAAAAAATCTTGTACAGAATAACATCCACACATCTTATCTGAAGAAAAAGCTGATATGTGTTTCTAATGGGAGAAGAAAAGTCTGAATTATTTAGAAATAGCTTCTCACTTTGTTTTGCAGGGTGCTCTTGTCATTTAGGATCCTACCAGGGAAATTCTGCAGGGCATGTGCATATCTTTAAGATTTTTCTGACTTAAGGTCACTTAAAGGTGAGCAGGCATGAGACAGGAAGTAAGTATATCAGATAAGCTTCTCAAGTGGGAAGCAGTGACCTTTTTCTGCTAAATGCCCCCTTTGCATGCTGTGTCCCCAGGCCCCCCTTCACTCCCTTCTCTTCTGACACCTCTGTAGGAAAGGAAAATTCTAAATTTATAGCTCAGGCTCTCAGAGCAAACAGCAGATTAACAAGAGAAAAGCATACAGATGTACTTAAGTGTGGGGGAACATGGGATCCTTCATAGAAAGATGAAGACGATCCCCGAACAAGTTGTGTATTTGTGATGTTAGGTCTGATGAGAATGTGTAGTTGTGAGGTAAGGTCTAAGGTGCCTAAAGTGGAAGAAACACATCAAGGCCTGTTTGTCTAGATTCTTCTCCGTGTCTTCAATAACCAGCATGCATCTTTTCTCTGGGACTGGGGAAGGCTTCTCTCATATGAGGTCTTCTCGCCTGCTTCCAGGGAAGATCAGAAGACCCTACACAGGATGAGAATCTGTCTTAGAGGTAAAAGGACTGAAAAGATGGTGAGAGTAGCTTCCAAAAGCTTCCCTTTGCTTAGATACCTTCAGCTTGAAGTATTTGGGGTAGCATGCCCAAAATTCCCTCCTACTATAATGTCTTCATAAGCAATACACTCAGAGTGGCATGTGAGGCTTTACTGGGACTTTTGGGTTTCTTTGCTGAGCTTGGGAAGTCTCTGTGAGATGCTTAAGCCATTCCGGGTCTCAGGAGTGGAGCATGTAAGGCTGGTGTCCCTCCTGGTGACCTTCACAGCCATCTGGGCAGGGCCTGCGCCATGTGAGTGCGGGTGCCTCATTCGAGCTCCACGTCTGTGACTCACGCCATCTGTTGGTAATTTGTCGTTGCTCTGGAGCAGGGCTTCAAAGGGTCTGATCTCTGGCAGCTCTCCACGAGGTGTACTGACTGTGACTTCCTGAGCCCCTCTTCCCGTTGGGCTGGTGGCCAGGACCCAGCACTGAGTCAAGCTGCCGTGAATGTAATGATGTTGTTCTTTGCACTGAGAGAGCTTCCCACGCAGTGCCTGCCCCCTCTTGAGCCAGTTACACTCTTGGTGGGACTTGTTTGAAGTTCAGCCAAGCTGGCAGCCATGGGGTTCCACTTTTACAACCTCTAGCAACAGTAGGCTTCGGTCCTTTGTGTCACCAGGCCATCTGCTTAGCTTTTTCCTTCTCAAACTGTAAGCAAAATGAACCATCTAAACCAAAAACACCCCTTTCAACTAAAATGCATTGCATCAAGGCAACCTAAATGCCTCCGAGGCTTTTTCATGTGCCAATTTTATTTTCGCCAAGAAAATAGGCAATCATAATGTCTTTACAGAAACACAAACAGAGGAAGTTTTGTTGCTTTTGTATTTAAGCAAATTGGATCTAAACAAGTAGTGTACCTTGACTATGCTACTGAAAAGCAATGAGACAGACTGAACCTCACTGCCTGGCTCTGTAGTCTAAGTTTCTCTTTTCTGTGTACCTCTTCCCACCACTCAGCATTAACAACTCATTGCTTGAGTTTCAGTACCTTTAACTAATCCCTCTGACCTTAATATGGTACTATACATCTCTTGGCAATTCCTGTTCACTTTTTTACCCAACCAGTAATTTTGAGCATCTGCTGTGTACCATGGACCACAATGGGCCCTGAGGTCACAATGACGAAGCAGTCTTATGTGGTGAAACTCATGGTGGAGTGGACCCTGTGTTTGTTCAGTTAGTAAACCTCTGTGATATGGAGGCCTCAGCTAGGGGAGAACTCACAGGTCACCTTTCCGGTGTATCGAGTCTTTCAGGAGGCTTGGAATCCAAAGAGTCAAATTTGAATTAGTGTTACACCATTGCTTTGTGTGTACGTCCAGGCTAAACTGCCAAATCCTCTTTCCCTTCACTTTTTTATTTATTCTTTTGAATTATTTTATTGTAATAATAGCATATACCTTTCTTTTCAGTGAACTAAGATAAACTAGCTGTATAACTATCTTAACTACCTTGTGTATATTGAATGGATAATATACAAGATCACCTCCTTCTCTGGAAAAATAATTCCTACTTTAACTGAGCTTAGCTTTGGATAAGATGAGAGTTTAGAAATATGGGGGAAAGATGTTTGAGTTAGTGAGAAAGTCAAAGAAAAAAACATAGACAAGTATATCAGCAAGAAAGCTGTGGTCAGCAAGTAAAAGAAAATCTGACGGCGAATGACTTGAAAACTTAGAAGTATATTTTCTCACACAGATAAGTCAAAGGGCAGTTGTGGTGGTGTTATGTCACTTACTCCACACTGCCACCAATGACCAAATTTCTTTCCAGGTTTCTGATTTGCCACCTTTAGCATATTAGTCTTTCATTCTCAAAGTCATTGCTTTGTAGTTACAAGAAAGCCCCTTTATTCTCAGAATTATTTTGTTATGGCAGTGTCCCACACAGAAAGGAAACCATAGGAGAAAAAGATGTTCTTGCCACCAGAGCACGTGCTTTTGTTTCATTTGTTTCCACACCTACCTGAAGGGAGTGCTCCCAGCCGACCTCCCTTTGTATTGTTTGGTTGGAAGAGGGTCATATGCCCATCTCTAGGCCAATCAAAACTCTTCCTTTGGATCTGAGCAGGAGGATTGTCTTTTCTGAGGTCACAGGATCTATAGCAACTACAAAAATCTGTATTAAATCTACAGAGGAAAAAATGACCATGCAAATAAGGGTGTCCATTACAGAGAAATTCATTTAGAAGCAAACACACTAATAATTCTCATTTATCCCATGAAAACCCTTCTTCAAGAAACTGTAATTGGTGGGAATCCTCAGCACATTCCTGCTGGGAAGGACAAGATAGGGGAGAAAAACCTCTTTGTCCACAAAGGTTCTTCAACAGATGACATGGATTGTTCCTCAATGAGAAAAGCAGAAGGTAAGATTGACACTAAGAATCTTGCAGAGACCCAGTCCTAGCCCAGGTCCGGTGAGTGTGCGGAGAGTTTCCTGAAACCCTGCGCCAGCGGGACCAGTCCCAGCCCAGGCGCAGCGTGGGCCGGACCCTCTCCCAGCCCCTAGGGGCCGCCCCCCACCACTCCGCAGTGCCTCCCTCACCCCGCCCACCGAGTAGGATTTTCTGCCAAGTTCCGGGAGCCCCCAGACCCAGTCCTAGCCCAGGTCCGGTGAGTGTGTGGAGAGTTTCCTGCTACCCTGCGCCGGCGGGACCAGTCCCAGCCCAGGCGCAGCGTGGGC
>NW_004524600.1:17270477-17278217 GCF_000260255.1 Octodon degus
TACTTTCAATTTGATTTGAAACTGTCTCATTGCTATATATTTATCAATAAAACTTTGAAAAGAAAAAAAAATAAAAAAATAAAAAATAAAATAAAATAAAATAAAAAATAAATAAAAAATAAAAATAAAAAAAAAAGAATCTTGCAAATACCCCATGGCTAGCCTAGTTTGGGATGGAAAAGAGTCACTTACAACTTCCTGTTTGCCTTCAATTTTGACACTGTCAAAGGATTAGAGAGATGGGCACTCGCTAGGGAAACATAAAGGGCCTCTGTCATGGAAGTCTTTACTACACCGGGCACCATAACACAAAATAGAAACATCCACTCACATGCAGAGATGGTAGAAGGCTGTGCATTTCTGAATGTACCTGTGATGTTCCAGGTGCTTTACAGTTATAGCGGGTAGGGATGCAGGGAGTGTGGGGATGTCGGGAGGACATGTGGTAGAAATGGCATTTGAGGTGATCTGTAAGGAGAAGACAAGTTATGCCAAGTTGAAATCTCAGAGGGCAGTGTAGTCCTGAAGCACCTCAGAAGTTACAGTCCTTCCAACTTGTGTCAGTAATTTTTAAGGTTAGAACTGTTCAGGACCCAAGGAGGCTGCACTACGCCCCTACTCAGAAACCCTGGGCCCTTCTCCTTTGTTGGAATGGGCTGTGGCTGAGGGCTCAGCCTGGAAAGCAGTGAACGCTCAGGTACAGGTGCCTGCTGAGGAGCTGAGCACCTACCCCGGCAGACCAGTGAGCAAGCAACGCCTGAGGAGCGCAGAGCGGCCCTCCTGCGCCGCACAATGTGCGTTCCCTCTCGTGTTCCCACTTTCATGCTTGTGGGTTCACCTTCCCTATGAGCTTCACCCCGTTAAGAGACAGGCATAGGCCGTTCTATCTCTGTCTTGCCCACCTCAGAGAACAAGATCGGACCCGTGGTCTGTGTTTTGCAATGAATGTTGGGCACGTGGATGATTGAATAAATGAAGTGAGAAGCTGGCCAGTTGTGACCTCTGCATCAGCCACAGAAGCAACTACACTTGTCATGTGAGCTGCAGGCTTCATTGTGTTGCTAGAGGCTGCCTCAGGGTGAGAGCTTGTGGAATTTGTCAGCTGGTGGACGTAGAGGCAGGGGCTCCCTATTACTAGGTACGGGTGACACACCAGGCTCCAGGTAGAGTTGAGCCTTGCCTGGGACCATCTGTGGTGGACAAGGGGTGGCACAGCAGGGAGCAAAGCTCTGTCAGGCTGCTCATGGAAAGAGAACTACAAATCTATAGCACAGATCTTCAGATACTTTCAGCTTAACTCCAGTCTCACATCACTTCCTAGACATATGACTTGGGGTAACTCACCCTCCCTGTGCCTCAATTTCTTCATCTGCAAGATAGAGATAAGTAAAAATATTAAGTACCCCACAGGAGGGCTGTAGGGATTAAAAGACTGTATCGTGTAGTCCTACATTACTACTGTGTCTAGTAAGTAGTAAATATCCACATGCTGACTACTTGAGTTCAGAACAGCCATAGGAAATAAGTGTTCTGTTCACAGTTTACAGGTGACAAACACTCAGAGAACTTAAGTAAGAGCTTCGTTCTCTGAGGTCAGTTAGGCAGTAAGTGACAGAATTGGGATTGAGATTTAGAACACTATAATCCTTGTTGTAAGAAATTTGTATGTGTGGTTTTAAGTTTTGGTGCCATAAGTAGCCCACCTACTGATCTTAATATAACAACAAAAAAATAGCTGAAATATCATTAAAAATGTTCCTTCAGCAAGCCTAAGGTTTCTACATTAAGTATATGACCATAGATAGCCTTTCTTCCTGGGACATACAATTATGAAATCCAAGACTTGAGCACTTTCCAGTCCCGGGCCCTTCCTTCTGGACCAATGGCAGGTAGAATTTTCCTAACACTACCTGTAGGAAGAAGCTTTTGTTTTGGTATTTAATGTAGGGGGCGTTTTCCTCTAATTTGTCACGAACCAAACTTTTTACAAAATTCAATAAAATGAACAGCAGTCAGACCACATCCAAGGCCCAAATTTTGTATGATCAGATTTTTGGTCAGCTTGCTGAAGAAAGGTCTGTGGGCTTCTTCTCCATTCTTAAACTTTCCATGGCTCCTTGTCAGTGGCCGCTCACCACCCTGCGGACCTCTTCCTGGGGATCTAATTCTACCAGGACTTGCGCAGAGAATTAGCTGCTGCTGAAGTGGAAGGAGCACCCCTGAAGGAGACGGGCCCTGATCAGACCTCAGAATCACTGTTGCCCAGAGCCTCACGTGAAATCCCTGGCTCCCCCGAACAAGACATTTTTGAGTCACTAGAGCCCTCCCTGCCCCCAGTTTCCATCCCTGACTCAAATCTGACTTGCCTTCCCCCTAACAAGTGTTTCTCCTGCACTTCTCATGTGTCACGCACTGTGGAAGGAAATTTCCAACGTGAACTCACCTGATCCTCAGAGCAACCTTAGGAGCAGCTCCTGTCACTGGGACTGTTTTCTGCAGATGAAGCCATTAAAGCACAGAACATTTCAGTCACATACCTCTGATCACACTGGCGGGCTTTGATCTGTTCAGTACTCTCTTCCTCCAGAGTAAAGAGGAAAAGAAGAGTGGGTTGGGGGAAGCCTTAGGATGGGCAGGAGTGAAACGGTGTGGGCAGACAGAGCTTCAGTCCAGGAGAAGTGGAAGTCCTAGCAGGAGGTAACAGTCAAACCTCAAAAGGAACAAGGGATTCCAGTCACTGGTAAGGGAAAACAAACTTCAGACTTAGTGACAGGGTTGGTGTGTAAGATGAGAAAGTAGAATCAGAGTCACATGCATTAGTGACATCAAACTCACATCCAAGAACAAGATAATGCATTTATAATGCTATTGCATAATGTTTTATTTTTTATTTCAGTACTTGGAGATTGAAGTCAGGGTCTTCACACTGAGCTGTTTCCTCAGCCATTTTTAGTATTTTATTTAGAGACAAGATCTCACTAAGTCACTCTGGTTCCCAGGCTTGCTTAAAATTGTGATCCTCCTGCCTCAGCCTCCCAGAGGCAATGTTGCTAGAATTACATGCATATGTAATTCTATATTCCATTATAGCTAGCTATAAGTTCATTATAAAACAGCTCATATAATTTGCTGCTTTAATAATAACAATGATAAAGTAACCATGTCCTTTTGAATCTCTTCTATATGGCAGTTTGCATTTTAACTTTAATTCTCATAACTGCAATACACTCATTTTTCAGTTGAAAAGGTTAATAAAGCTTCAAGGAGGTGAAAGAACTTGCTGAAATGCTCATAGCTAACGTCTGGTAGAGCCAGATTTTATATCCAGCTCAGGATGGTAAACTCAGAGTTGCTGGGTCTCTGTGTGCCCAAGAAATCTCAGAACAAAGGCACCCACGGGTTAAAATTGAGCTTGCTTGTTCTTGTAATTGTGAAAATGCAAGACAGATGATTAACCAACTGCTAACTAGCTGCAGAACGCTTCGTTTTCATGCAAGTGGTAATGACTTGAGCATCTCCACAAGAGAGGTACATGACATGGCTCTGGAGAAGATGTCCCTGCTGAGAAATCAGGGTTGTCCCAGGGCACCTGCCTCCTCTCAGGCCAGCCTGGAGGTGATCTGCAGAAGGCAAAGAGCTGTCACTGAGCCTCGCACCTATCGGATGTCCTGGATGCATGACCGCTGGAGATGCTGGGTTCTGCCGGTGGTGTTTCCATCCTAGATCTACAGAAAGCTTGTGGGAAAATGAAGCTGACCCCATACGCCAGGTTATAGGCTGTTTTCAAGATTCCATATGCCTTGTATAAATAAATCTGCTGTTTCTTATTAGAAGAATAATCCACACTCCTGCTTCTTCTCAATCCTGGATAAGCAATAAATCGATGCTGTGGGGATTTTTGCAGTTGCATACATAGATGGGAAAACTTCCCTGAATGTAGAACTAGAACTCCATCTGGAATAGTCCCAGTGTAAGAAGATAATAAGGGCGAGGAATTCCAGGGCAGGTCATGGTCAGGAGGGCCATTCTAATGCTGCCAAAGAAATTGTGAAAATAACAGTGATCGTTTCCTAGAAAAGGAAAGCCCAGGCATTTTTAAAATTGGCAAGGTGTGTGCCTGTGATTATAAGTCACTCGGAAACCTGGCCTTATCTTTCTTTGAATGACCTGTCAGTTAAAAATACAAGATAATGTGTCCTAGACTACAAAATGCCAGCAATCTTCTGACCAGGTGATGTCTCTTCTTCCAAGGTGTCTGTACTTGATCTTAACCAAAAAGGCCAACCAGTGATCTTTCAAAATATCTGATCTTAAGCACCCCAAATTAACTTGTGCCTTTTATTCAGCAAGTGGTAGTGGTGCCAAATAGCTCGGTGGACTAAAGCACCTACAAGCAAGTGCAGGGGCTGGGGTTCAATCCCCAGGTCTCTCATGACAACTCTGCCTCCGCGGTGCACTGAGACAGCAATTGAGACTGGGCGTGCCTGCAATCCCAGCGCTAGGGAGGCTGTAAATAGGCAGATCACTATAAGTCCAATCTAGTAGTGAGACCCTGAACACCCTATAAACCCTTCCCTAAAATAAAAAAAAAAAAAAAAAAAAAAAAAAGTAGTGGTAAATAGGTATTATTGAAGATGCAAGGCAGTGGGAGAAGATATTCCAAGACTTGCCTAAGAATAAGAGCGTTCTGGGGCTGGGGTGATAGATCAGGGGTCTAAGCACTGTCTGGCAAGTGCAAGGTCCTAAGTTTAAAAAAAAAAAAAAAGAAGAATTAAAGAGTTCTTTACTGCCTCCTGGTTATTGTTCAGAATTTTGTCCTAGAATATTTGCTTCGCTCCCTCTGCAGGTGGAATAGGAAAGAAAATTCCTATTGTGTGGAGATGAAGGGATGTTCAATAGATAGAAATTTTCTAGACAGAGTTGAAGTTATGGGGGAAAAAAAAATCCAGCAACCAGCACGTGTAATCTTTGCCAGTCTTGCCTGTGAAAGCTAGATATTCATGCAGTTTGACCCAGAAAGCACTCTCATTTTACGCAGTAGGTATTATCAGTCACACACCTCCACAGAAAGGATGCGTACGTGGAATTCATACCCCAAGTCTCCCTCTTATTCCCAACACAGGCATAAGTAATCAAACCCAGCACTCTTCCCTATCAAGCTTGGTTTTGATATCAAAATCCTTCATTTCAATGCTTTAGCAAAGTCCTCTCAAACCTTGTCAGATGACCTGTAAATTGAGACATGTTTACTTACCTGGTTAGCCCTGCTGATGCACAGGTGAATAAAACACAGTGCCCACTCTCCAGCTCATAATCTATTGAGAAAAACAAAGTTAGCAACTGTCACTACAGTATTGTGAGGTAAAGTATAGAGATTATGTACCCAAGGCATTGGGACAAAAATGGAAGCATAAGTGTCTCTTCCTGAAGGACATACAGAGTATGTCTAGAGGAAGTGAACACGCACAAGTTTGGAAAGATAAAGGCGCTTCCATCTCGGTTAAATCAGTCAGTGCACAGCTTCTAAGAAGTGTGGCTAGGAAGCTGCTTTTTGTGCACGGGTTAGAGTGGAGCAGGGGCTGGAGGCCAGGGACAGGCCTTGACCTCAGTTGCCAAGCAGATGTTAAAAGAATTTTGTGTAGAAAGATCGACAGACCCAAACAAGTGGGTTCCTTGATGTCTCTGAGATGGACACAAGGGCTCCCTGGATTCACTCACCCTGTGTGAGTGGCCCGTGAAAATGTGCGTAATGCCTGACGTGACTACGTGCTTTAGAGATGTCACTGCTTAGAACACACACACAGAAGGAGATCTGGAGAGAAGGCTTGGGCCCTCAGAGGTTTAATGTCGCCACAAACAAAGCGCCAGTGGCATCAGAGTACAGGCTGGAGAGCAGAGTTAATTGCAAGAAGCTCCCTGTGCAAGCTGGGGACATGTGAGGCCTTCAGAAGACTCCGGGGATCTGCACATCTTTGCAGGCTTTGTGATATTCTGCACAATCAAGTTAATTCTCCTTTTATGACAAAACTAGAAATTCCAGTGAGATGTACAAACCCCTAACTTGTGTTACCACTAGAGGCTTTTTCACAAGTCAGGCCCTTGAACTTGCACCCACTCTCTGAAAATTTGTTATATTTAAATAAATATGCTCAGCTATTAACCTCATAGACCTGCCCTGGGAAAAGAAATCAATTGTAATATTGGTGTCACAAAATTAGCATCATGAGGGACGAGCAGGCATTGTCACTTCTCATCGGAAATGAGAGGCCGCACTTCCCAAAGACATTCAACAGCACTCAAATTAGTGTTAGAGTGATCACTTCTATTTGCACAGGAGAGCTGGCAAAACACATTCCTTCATATATGTTATGTCATTTGCTATAACAACAATTTGAAGGAGAAGAAAAGATACCGTTAAATTTATTTTAGTGGTTAGTAGTGCCACTTTCCAGTGGATTTTAAGAGAAATTTATGTGAATCAAAAGCAACAAAGGATTGAATAATTATCTGCAGTAAAGATTTGAAGACATTGGGTATCAGCCCTGTCCCACCTGTCCCATTTAAATCATAGGAAACTCATGCAGAGTTTATGACAGAGTCCTTAATTCTTCTCAAGGTGAACAAGCACCCAAAAAGGAACCTAGGAAAATATTGCATTTTATAGCAGTCAGGCAGCTTGAAATTTGAGGATAATCCAAACTTGAAACATTGCATTAATATACGTACAGTGTACACTTGTAAGTACAAAATTTAATACTGAAAGAAGGAAACAGAAGTCAGATCTTTAAAACAAATCTGAGGATCAGTGGAACAGATTAGAAAATACAGGCACAACTACAAACACATTGAACCACCTTACCTTGGATGAAGTCATTCACTGGAAGAATGATAGACTCTAACAAATGGTGCTGGAAATACTGACTAAATCTTAGAAACAGCCCACATGCCTGTCAACCGAGGAATGGATAGAAAAGTGATGTGGCATTTTAGACAATGGAGTACTACTCAGGTATAAAGAAAGATAAACTCAAGGCTTTTTTTTTATTTTTGGAGGAATCACATTTCTTCATTAATTCAATAAATGCGTACTGTGAACATAATATGGCACAGACACTGTCCGGAGACTGGGATGCAGCTGTCAGACACACAGACAGACAGACAGACAGACAGACAGACAGACAGACAGAGATTTTGCTTTCCTTAAACTTGCAGGCCAGGGAGATAGCATTTCACAAGAAACGTCACGGGAATCCATTAGAGAAAACACAAGGGCAGCAGAACGCTCCGATTCTAATCTCAGATATGTGCATTACCCAGGAATACAGAGGAGTAGGGGTCTAAGGGTCTAATCATGGACCTCATTTTTCACTGTGCTCTGGATTCTTTACACATTGTAGACATAACTGTGGTGTCTAGAATGATCTAGTTTTCCCCGTCTAAGTACTTCTGCAGCTTTGCCACACTCGGGAAAGTCTGCCAGAGTGCATGCTGGTACCGGGCAGTCGTAGTGTGGTTGGAAACTGACCACTCACTGATTTACTGGGTTTTTGTTGTTGTTGTTTGTTTGTTTTTTACACTTTTCCCTAAATGCTTTATTACTCATATAATTTCAGTTATAATATATTATTCTTTTTTAATTTTATTTTTTCTTTTTTCCATAATTTTATTGATAAACAAATAGCAATGAGACAGTTTCAAATCAAATTGGTAGGACAGTTTCAATAATTAACACATTGCATA
>NW_004524600.1:17279112-17285925 GCF_000260255.1 Octodon degus
AAAAAATATTTTAAAATTAGAATATATTTTAAAAATAGGCATAAAGCATTATATACCTCTTATGTTTACACATAAGTCCAAAGATCTCACCATATACAACCTTGAAGCAGGACAGTCCCACAATATTCCTTTTCCTGTCTTTTGCTTTCATTCACCACCCCCTTCTTTTTGAACAACCATCTACCCAGGAGACTTAATAGCAGTAACTGGCATGTCATGAAAAGCAGCCCATATTCAGAAGACCAGAATGACAGGCACTCCAAGCATGAAACTACTATTACAGATTACCTCAAGGCTTTTATAGATAAATGGATGCAAATAGAGACCATACTCATAAGTGAAATAAATCAGATCTGCATGTGTTAGCATAGTAATGTCTCCCTACTATAAGAACCTGAAAGAGTAAATAAAATCTAAAAGGTATGATAGATACAGTAAAAGGAAAAGAAACTCCTTAAAAGGAAAGAACAACTAGGAGCAAGGAGAAAAAAGAAGGGGACAAAAAGATGTATAAATACTCAAGATTGCTAAGATAATTGTACTACTAATTTTTATTAGTTTATTGAAAGGAACTGTGTACATATATATAGGGTCTCACTACACTACACAGATCAGACTCACAGTGATTCTCCCATTTTCAGCCTCCTAAGCACTGGGATTACAGAGGCGAGCCACCACGCCCAGTCTCGTTTGCCATCTCAGCATGCCCTGGGGGCGAGGCCAGCACAGCCTATGAGGACCGAACCCCAGTGCCTATGTCTTCCTAAGCAGTGCTTTAGTCTGCTGAGCTATCTTGCCCACCCAATGCTTAAATTGTTTGAACAATGTTACTTACCTGTACCTGGTAATCAATATGCAATATAACTATTGTTTATTTTCTGTTAACTTGTTTTGAAATTCTGCATCATTTTTTGTTTGTTTCTTTAAAATAAAAAGAAAAGGAACTGGAGGGAGGAGGTTGAAATGAACAAAGAAGAGGAAGGAGAAGAGGAAGAAGTTCTAGCTGTGGAGGAGTGGCTGAGAGGTGTGGGTGGATGTAATTAGCAGAATCCAGCATAGGAGAGGAATTGCAGGGTTTGTTGCTGTTTCTTTTTCTAGACATTTTGATTTGTGCAGCAGCAAAGTGTACTGAAATGGCATCTGTTTATGCAGAAGTAGAAAAAAGAACCCAGCTTCCAGGGAAGATTTTGAGTATGTAGAGTTTCATGGTGATTTGAATTTTTCCCTTGGGGCTCTTCACTAAATTTACTGCTTCTTTTATTTTATTGATACAATAATGGAATGTGATACACTCTAATTCGGAAATTAAAGTGTTGATTTATTTCATAGATCAATACAAAATCCAATCAAGTAAAACTACTGCCCCTCCCAAAGCTCCTGTTGTACAGAATGATAATTGCTTAGGAAAGAAATAAACAAGTTTGGAATGCGGGTGTTCTTTGTTCTCAGCCAACGAAGCAGTCCCCATAGTGAAGTTCCACATCCAGGTTTTTCCTGAAGTAGCATTTGAGTGTTTCTATCCTGCAAAGAAAACCCTGGAAATAGCTGTTCTCATTTTTGAACACTTCGGGAGCTTGCAGATATCACCTGTAAACCTGACAGCAGCGGTGTTGATGAGCGGCCTCACCAAGGTTATTTTGTGGGTGAAGTAGCTCATCAGCTAGGGACCCAGGCTTTTAAGATGTCTGGGTCTGCGTTTGGGTCACAGAGATCAAGGTTCAGGTCCTTGCTTCAGCTTCCTAATTGATTCGGGCTAGAGAAGTTACTGAAGCCCTCTGTATTTCATTTAATTTTCACTCTAGTTTTAGCTGGGAATGAGAGAAGATGATTCATTTGAGCTATTCAAAACAGAAACTTACAGTAAGTAGTGAATACAAAAATGATTAGTAAATGCTTGTAGGCAAAGTTCATAAAGTAATAGTTAACAGCTACTGAGCAATTTATATGCCCATCTACTGTTTTACTTTTTGAAACTCATATAGTACTCATTCAGTAACCATGTAAGGGAAGGCAAGAGATTTTCAATGAATTTCAAGAGTAGCCAGCTGTGAAATTAGAAGAAATTGTGTTCCCAAAGGTCATCCTGACCAATTCTAACGCCATTTGCTAGTTCAGGGATTCCCCAAATCACTCAGATTTAAACATCTTGTAGAAGGACTCACAAAGCCCACTGAAAATTCTATTATTTGTGATTATGGTTTATTATAGGAAAACAATGTGGATTAAGTCAGTGAAGGGAAGAGACTATTATAGCAGATGAGAGAAGCTTGCAGTTGTTCTTTCTCCCTCAGATGTTGCCCACTAGGGAGCTTTTCTGCGCTTTGGTGTCTGGAGTTTTAGAGGGGACCTTGTGAGTGTACTATCCTTGTGGCTGACCTTCCATCTTCAGAACTGATATTAGGTGGCTATGCTAGCTTTCTGTCACTGTGACAAAATACTCGAGATCATCAACTTAAAAGGAAAAAACCTACTTTGGCTCACAGTTTCAGAGAGTTCAGGCCATGGTTCATGGGCTCCATCACTTTGGGGCATCAGGGTATCAAGGCAGAGCATCAACGGGGGAGCACATGGTGGAGGAAAACCACTCATCAGCTGGCCTCCAGGAAGCAAAAAGAGAGAGGAAGGTGCCAGGTCCTAAAAGCTCCATCAAAGGAACACGCCCAGTGACCTCACTTCCTGCCGCCTGGCCCCACCCTCGGAAGGTTGCCCCACCTTGCAGTATTACCACAGGTTAGCAACCAAGAGGACACTGAAGATCTAATTGATAGTAGTGGACCCAGGCTGTTAGAAATCACACTGTTAGACTGGCTGGTGACCGGAACTCCCAGGCAAACAAAGACACTCCTATGAGCCAGCATGTTCCAGACCTACAGTACACCTCCCAGAGGTCAGACCTCTTTAATAAAGCTAATTCTTTACCACTAATTTTATTCCCATTTTGTAGGTGGGAAAATTGAAGCTGAGAAAGGGTAAGAAACTTACCTAAGAACTCCTAGCTGGTACATGAGAGCCACAACCCTGATTTTGTTCTAGAACATGTAAATATTACTGCCTGCCGCCTAAAGAGTCACTGACTGTCCCCCAAATCACACTACTAGTAAATAATAGTGTCATGGTGTAGATGTCCCCCTAAAGCCTCTGGGGGTCATAAAAGGACTTTGGGAAGGTGATTGGATTGGAGGGGCTTAAATCAGCGTTGCTGTTAGGTGGGGTCTTGCCAGAAGACAGGTCACAGGGTAGATGACCCAGACGGGCTTGTCTCCTGCCCCGTGCCTTTCATCACGCCTTGCTTCCTGTCCACCATGCTCCACGTAGCTCCGCTCCACCATTCCTCTCTGCCATGTCTTCCTGCCTTGGAACCAGCACACTGTGGACTAAAAGTCAAGCATTCTTGATCTTTTCATGTTTTTCTGGCTATTCCTCACTGAGCCTTGTCTATAAGGTTCTTGCTTTTTCCTAGGTGAGTTTGCCGATCACCAGCATTACGCTCTACCACTAGCAAGCTGAGCCTTGCTGTGCAGCTGCGTCTGTCTGACAAGCACTCCTGTGTCATTCCCTCGAGACACCTTGGGACTAGGCCGATGCAGGAGTTTGTAGAGTCTTGAAAATGATTATATTTTGTGAGACTATGTTTCTATAGAGGAAGAAAAGAGGGCTACCAGTACTTACCAAAATATGCAGGTTGAAAATGGAAAGCTAGGAGGAGATACTGGTCGTCGTATGCTTCCCCTGCCTTCGTAGAAACAGAATTAGAGCTAGCTCCTGTTTTTGTAGTGCAACAAATTTGCACAAATAAGGGCAATACTTCCTCACATAGTTTTGAATGCACAGTATTATCTCTTGAAGGCTATGTCCAATACCCTGAAATTTAGGACTAATTATAGATACCAGGCCTGTTCTTTTAAAGACCATCTCTCAGTTACTTGTCAGGCCTAAATGGTTTTGTGGAGTGTGATGGGAGGACACACACACACACACACCCACCACCCTCTGAGAGCTGCTTCAGAGAGCAGTCATTGATGGAAATCAGAGGGCTGGCACCACACACCCACGTGGCCACATGCCACGTGCAGGGCCAGTTCATCCCGGGGCCAGGAATCAAATAAAGCAAGAAGTAGGTGTGCTTCGTCTCCTACTTCCTACCCAGCCAGGCAGCTGGATTCTTCCGTAGTCACAGTCTCCCAGCGTACGGAAACTAGGTGGTGGTGGTGTTGAGTTTCACAGACAGTTCAGGGACACAGTAGATCTGCAATTGTGTCATCATTTTAAAGCATATTTGCTAAATAATTCAAACATTAAATAATAACTCTCTCGCTAGCTTTCAGCATGTAGGGCATGTTCATTCCTTAGTTATAAGTGTTGTAGTTGTTGCTGTGGCTGCTACTGCTGTTGTTGAAGTTTTTGTTGTTTGGTGCATTTGTTTATTTTGCCATGTGGGGGACCAGTATCCCCTCCACCTTGCCTTCAGCTAGCAAGCTCTCTGCCATTGAACTGTACCTCCAGCTCCAGGTCCATTCTTTAAAGGGAAGTGAAATGACAAGTCCTCACTTACATTCAGTTGTGATTTGTAAGATAGGATGTTAGTTTTAATTAAAAGCAAAGTACCTACAATTATGTAAAATGAGTATGTTAAAAATTAGGGTACATTTCCCACAAAGTAATGTGGTTATCATTTATAAATACATTGTAGTTTACAAATACAGTGCAGCATTATCATTTACAAACACATCGCTATCTTCCAGTGTTTTCACATTAGGTGTTAATGATACAGCTGAAGAACACCCCGGGGGTATTTCTAGGTACAGGTTTGTTGTTAGCAAATGGCAAAAGTCTACTTGTTTATAGATGAATACTCCATTGTGTATATATGCTGAATATTTTTTGTCCCTCTGTTGATGGATACCTAGGCAGTTGTGAATTGTGCCACAATAAATGGGCATACAGGCATCCGTATAAAATGTTGACTTTAATTCTCTTGAGTATTTATGAAAGTGGTGTATCTAGATCAAGTGGTAGTTCTGTGGCCGGCGAGACAGCTCAGCAGTCTAAAGCGCCTGCTTAGGCAAGCTTAGGCAAAAGCTCAGGGACCACAGTTTGAACCCCAGCACTACATGCCACACCAGCCCCGCCCCCAGGGTGGGCTGAGCCAGTCACATGCACACACACACGTGCTCACACACACACGTGCTTACACACACACACACACACACACACACAAATGGTAGTTCTGTTTTTAGGGTTTTTGTTGTTGTTGTTGTTTGTTTTTTTCAGTAGCCACCATCCTGATTTCCATATGGTGACACTAACAGGTATTCCTACTCACAGTGTAGAAGGGTTTCTTTTCCTCCCTTTATCCTCACCAGCATGGATCGTTCTTTTGTGTCCTTGCTAATAACCATTCTGACTGGGGTGAGAAATTTCAATATAATTTTGATGTCTTTTCATGACCATAGATTTTGAACCTTTTTTCATTCACTTTTAAGAAGTATCTATTCAACTCATTTGCCCCTTTATTGTTTTTATTAATTTTTTTATTTGCCCCTTTATTGATTGTGCTATTTGATTTTTTTTCAGCAGCACATTTTTTGAGTTTTATGTATATTCTACACATTGTCTCTCATAACAGTAGCTGGAAAAGATTTTGTTCCGTTCTGTGGGCTGTGTCTTCGCCCTGTTAATTCTTTTGCATGCAAGACATTTTTAATTTGATATACTCCAGTTTTTTTTACCTTTCTTGCTGTTATTTTATGATATATGTTAGTCTTATGCAGAAAGTCTTTGTCCATGTCTGTTTACTGTATGTTTTAGCAATTTAGCCATTTCAAAGTTTTAGCAATTTCAGAGTTTCAGGTTTTATACTTATTTATGTCTTTGATCCATCTTGATTGATTTTTATAAATGTTGAGGAGAGAGAACTAGTTTCAGTGTCCTAGAAATGAACTGCTAGTTTTTCCAGAACTATTTGTTAAAGAGGCTGTCTTTTCTCCAAAATGTATTGTTGGCTTCTTTTTCCCAGATTGAGATGGATACAGCTTCATGGGTTTGTCTCTGTGTCCTTTCTTCTGCTCTATTTGTCTATGTGTGTTTTTGTGCCCACACCACACTGTTTTGTTCCTATGGCTTTGTAGTGTAAGTTAAAATCAGCTACCGTGAATCATTCTGCCTTGTTCTTTTTTGCTTAGGATTGCTTTGGATATTCTGGGTCTTCTGCATTTCCATATGAATTTTAGGATTGTGTTTTTCTATTTATGTGGAGAATGACATTGGTATTTTGATTGGAATTGCACTGAATCTGTAAATCACTTTTGGTAATATAACCCTGTAACAATATTAATTTTGCCAAGCCATGAACTGGAGGATGTTGACCCCATAGGATGCATTTGAAACTGCTCCTTTCCTTTCTGTTTTGATGGATTATTTTGAGGAGTATCAGTGTTAATCTTTATATAAAGGTTGGATAAAATTCAGCAGTAGTGATCCCATCTCCTCCTGGACTTTGCTTTCTAGGGAGACCTTGCATTACTGTTTCAGTCTCACTGCTTGTTACTGATCTGTTAAGGTTTTTCATATCCTCTTGGTTTCATTTTTGTAGGGCATATGTGTCTAGAAATTCATGCATCTCTTCTAGATTCCCCAGTTTATTAGACTATAGGTTTTCAAAATATTTCATAATAATTCTTTGAATTTCAGGGATGTCTGTTGTAACATCCTCTTTTTTATCTCTAACCATAATGACTTTGATATTCTCTCTCTCTCTCTCTCTCTCTCTCTCTCTCTCTCTCTCTCTCTCTCTCTCTCTCTCAGTTTAATTTA